>NW_024529266.1:4525607-4782358 GCF_017590135.1 Pyrgilauda ruficollis
CGGGGGGCCGGGGCCGCGGGCGGGCTGTCACACAGCCGGCCCGACCGGGATCTGGCCGAGGTGGGGTGGGAGACGCTCCGCACAGCCTCGGCGGCCGCGGAGAGAGCCCCAGGCAGGGAGCAGCCGCCAGGCAGGGAGGAGCGGGACGGCAGCTCTGCGGGGCCCGGGGCTGCCGGTGGCCGGGGCCCGTCCTGGTGCTGCACCGGCCTCATCCCATCCTGAGGTTTGCTTGGGAATGCCCCAAGGCACGACTGAGATAGGTGTCTGGGAAGTTTGTTGCAAAACAGGTGAAAAAACCCCAAAACTCGAACTCCACCACCGCAGTATAGAGCTGTGCAGTAAAATGTACTTGTGTGCCTGTAGATGTGTGTGTGTGTGTATATATATATATATATATATATTTAGATAGATATATGTCCCTGTTGAGCAGAAATGACACAAATTCAGTCGAAGGCTGGTTTACATAAGTTCTGTATGTACATACATATATATCATCTGTACTCACAATATATATATATATATATATATATATATATATATATATGAGTATGTGTATATAAACAACAAAATTAAAAAAGAACAAAACGCCACCTGTACTGGTGTTTTATTTGCTGTTAAAAATTTACATAAAAAATGCAACCCTGTGACCTCAAGGTAAGCAATGAAAAAGCAGGAACTGATTTCCTGACATTGAAAGGTCACTACAATGAAATGTGGCTTCTCTGATCTCACAGTACTTTATAAATGTGTTTCAGTTTCTTTCTGTTGCACCTTATTTTTTTCCTTTACTGAGACAATATAATTTAGCCTATTTTTAAGAGCAGTAAAAAAACCAATGGAAATTAACATTTATCGGTCTCACCTACTGCGAATATCCACCCCCTCAATCTCCTAAGGTAGTTTCAGGTTGTTACAACCTAAATGCTACATTCAGCTATTTTATATACCACAGTTTCCACATTCATCTCACACATCAAGTAAAAACATTAACCTTAATCAGTTTGTACATTACATGGTTTTTCTTCCATGACAGGCTTTTCTTCCTGTGAGCAGGCTGTCAAGTGGAAAGAAGAAAACAGAAAATTTTTAGAGTGCTCATTTTACAGAATTTTAAGTCCTCTGAGAATTTCAACCCTTTTCTGATGTATGTAAAGACAACTTAAGAGAATTAATTTACCATGAAGCATATGTTTAGAGTTGTATTTTGTGCTGTTGACTCGGTTCTCCCTCTACAGTCTACAAGTTAATGTGAGTACATCCTTTTGCTTCTAACGCTTGAGGGGGGAGGGGGGTTCTGTTCTTTAAAGGACTTCTAGAATCAAGAAAATGAAAAAGACAGTGCTCTCTATTTTTTGCTAACATAGTACATAGGATTAAGATCTCTTTTTTCATTACACAGTAGCAAGCCAAGGGGCCTTCACTGTGTCCAAATCTTGGGAAGAGAATACCTGTCTTTACAAGAGGAGGTTAGGAAATGCTTTTCCTGCTATTCCTACATTATTTCTATTCCTGTGACCTTTACAGACATGAGAAAACTGTGTAGAAAGTTCTAGTTGTTCTTAGCAGCTTTTTGGCATGGCTTGAGATTAATAATCTATGGACCCTGAGTTTGTGTAGATGAATGACCACTTGCAGTTGGTGTTCCAAGGACTGGTGCTCACACACAGTTTTGACTGGATTATGTGTTTCTTAAAATGCCCATGGCATTTTATGTTCTAATTTTTGCAGCATTTATGTGTTTGGTTACAGTGAACCACTGTTAGCAATACAGAATTTTCCCTGCTGGGGAACTTTCCAATAATGGGGAAGTTTCCTAAAGAAGTAGGTGTAGTTACATCAACATTTAAGTTGTCACATGAAGTCCTTTGACAAATAGTTCTGGTTTTTCCTGTCTTTTTCATTTGATGGTGGCAGAAACGTGCAGCAGCAGTACTGAGGCACAGTTGCACAGTTTAGAATATACTTTGCTTTTAAAAAACTATTTGCCACAGATGTTGGAAGGTGGCAGGAGGACAGAAAGGGCATTGTAGTTGGTTCTGTAAGAAAAACAGCAAGCAGATAGCTTTAGGTAAGGACTTTGATTGATGTCAAGGTCTCAAACTGATCTGGAGGATTCTTCTGCTCGGGTGAAACAAGAGGAGGTTCTATAATGCTTATTGCAGTGGTTTTCTTTTTGCATGTGCACCTGGATTTGACCTGGACCTACATTTTCATCCCTCTGAAAGTGAAAAATTGAATACAGCAGCAAACTTTCTCAGTCTTGAGGAAATTTGTAAGTAATGGTCATTCTTATTTTGTGTATTGTAAAGCTTGTTTTCCTCTACAGCAGGAGAAAGCATGCTAATAAGTTTCAGCAATTCCAGGACATAAACATGGGTCTTAGGACTATAAAAGCTAACTTGTTGTCGTCTGTCTTCCAGGAGTTAATGAGAGCACCTCTCCTGGAGATCATGCCAGCACTCAGTTTTCCTGTCAAAAAGGTGGATAGGGGTTGCAGGCAGGAATATGGGTATCTTTCAGTATCCTGACTGTAGCGCACATACTATTTGTTCCAAGCAGTGTACTAGTTCAAGCAGTCTGCTTTGTTACGAGCAGTCTACTGCCTCTACTTAAAATAAAAAAATAAAAAAAATAGAAAGGATTTTGAGTCTGAGTGTGCTGCAGCTCTGGTCATTCTGATGGGGAAGTGCACAATACCCAGTCAGTCTCTGTGGTAGGCTTGTCTCCAGAATAAGGGTGATTGTGGCACATTTGTGTGATGGGTATACCTCTATCTTGTTTGAGAAGTGTTACTTTGGAGCTTAGTTGGTGGTCTGGTGTGCTTGTTACTCTAGCAGGGGAATCATGACGGAGGCATTCCTGTGCATACGTGTTCAGAGAAGTTCTTGGGGACCCACAGGATTGGGCTGCAATTTTCTAGTGCTTTCAAGGACATCACTTGTGGCTAAGGAATAAGACTGGTACCTAACCACTTTAGGAAGTCTAGGATTTGTCAATTAATCAGATCTTGCACCCTGAGAATTTTCTTTGTATTTTTCCTGCACCTGTTTTCAGACTATGCTTACATTGTTAACAATGTAGTGGATTGCCTTTCTTTCTGAGCTCCATATGCATTGCTTGCTGCAAATCGTCTGTTGGGATCAGACAGCAGCAATCTGAGGAAAAGAAGTAGTTTGAATCAAATTGTTAGAAGGAGTTTAGTTCCTTTAAGCCGTAGCACTATAAGGGCACATGTGTCTTATGAATTGAAGACAAAATTGTTTTGTCATTATCATCTTAAAGTTGACAATCAGAGAAAGAAGGAAGAAACATAAAAATTTTGAAGGATGGCAGTCAAGATAGAGCTCTGTCAGTTAGGGAGTGTTGTGAATGTAACAGTTGTCAAATTTCTTATGCAGATTCTGAAACTACCACTAGAAAACAGCTAAAGGCAATCCTTCCTTATTTTGGTGGATGTTTGTGGGGCCAAAATTAGAACTTTATTTAGCAAAAAAATACTCCATTTTCTGTATTTATGACTTAAAATACAGACTTACCAAAAGTAGTGGGTGTGTGAAGATTAAATGTATGAGTTGATATTAATAAGCATTTTAAAATGTTAAAATGTTGTGTAGGACTATAAAACCTATGCCAGTAAAGAGAGGAAAAACTTCTGACAGAATAGTGAAATTACTTCTGTATTCAGAGGTAAAGCAGCAGAAATTCAAGGCAATAGATTCTTCTTGTAGATTGACTGGCCTTGTCACTGTTTTACAAAGGCACTATTGTGTGAAGAGGTGATTCATAGTTGTTATTGCGTAAATACATGTTACGAGATGAGCTACTGCATTAATTGTTTTCACAATATATGTAACTTTGTGAGCCTTCTGGTATGTACTGTGGGACCAGGGTAAAAAAGCAGGGTGTATTCACTCACAGTATGTTAAAATAAAAAGTGAACAGGTGGGGAAGAACCAAGTTCTATTTCCTGACAGTATAGTCCAAGTTCTATACACTGACAGTATAGAAAATTCTTTAATTCTCCTAATGGGAGCAACATTCCCTGCTATAGTTAGAGGTACAACTGTGAATTTGTGAGTACTTATTCACTAGTCAGCAGATAATGATAAAGCATCTATTTAGCCATAGTCAAGAACAGATACTTAAAGCAAATAAAGTAAGATGTTTTTCCTGGACCCACCCATACAGGAAGACTTCTGCCCGATTATCTACTGGGTGCAGTTTCATCCTGTTTTTAAATAGGGTGGAATTCAGTGTCTCCTGTCCAATTCTCTGTGTGGATTGACTATAAAGTGTATTTGACAGTGGAACTCAGAAAACGAGTATGTGTTTATACTTGCCTATTTTTTTATCATTTTAGGTTCCATCTACAGAATGGGAAGACCTTTGTTTTTGTATGTATTTTTATTCTACTGGCATTTCCTAAATGGTAAGAAGCTGTAAAAAGCAGTAGAACTGTTTGAGTATGTTTTCCTTCTCTGTCTAAGGACAGAAATGTTAATTTCTCCAGTTTTCCTTCAGCTGCTAGCATTTGAGGTTTTTTCCCTTAATGTTTTAAGTGAAAAGGTCTAAGCATAGCTTTACATGAAACTAGATGCATGTATTTTGATAAGGGGCCAGGTTAAAATCCCTGTCAGTGTTCCAGCGGAGGCACCATTTCAAACAAGCTACCATTGGCATTACACCAAAGGTTTTCTAGGCTCTATCAAACCTGGGAGATGTTGTGTATTCTTTAACATTGTGGGTAAAAAACAACTGGCACTTATATAAACAGAACATTCCCAATGGAGGTACTAACTCTTACCTGTTACCATGGCAGTGTTTCTCAAAGCAACAGCTGAGGGGCGGTGCGTATACAGTTCACTGTTTTTAGTACAGCATCACACTGTGTGTGTGCACAAAGCAGGTGTCTGCAGATATGAGTGCCCATTGTGTGTGTTTATAGCAGAGGTCTTGTGTTTTGTCACACACTTGGACAACAACATACATTAACTTTTCAGAACAGAGCAGATACTTTGGTCCTTAAAATTTCCTATGGATATGGTAAGACATGACTTCAAAGTCTTACTTCAAAGATTAGGTGTATTATTTAAAAACTGAGTTTTCTTCCAAATTTTGTTTTTCAGCTTTATTTACTGTTGAAGCTCCTCAGTCACTCTGCGTTGTGGAACGTGGGAACAATGTGACCATGGAATGCACATTTCCAGTGAATGGGAAATTAGAGTTTAGAGATTTAAGTGTCAGCTGGGAAAAGAAAGATGAGTTGAAGCAGGTTTATGTACTTCACAAAGGAAAGGAAGACTTAAAAAATCAGCACATTGACTTTAAGGGAAGAATAAAATTGTTGAAAGAGAATCTGAACTTGGGACGGTCTCTCCTTCAGATCACTGATGTGAAGCTCAGAGATGCAGGGGTTTACCGCTGTGTTATTGCCTATGGGGGAGCTGACTACAAGACAATCCATCTGAAAGTTAAGGGTGCGTGTGCTACTACCAGAGATTCAATACTCTGATACTCTTAACAGATTTCAGAGGAGACCCTGAAGTAAGATATATCTGGATTAGCAGTTAAAGAAACTGCGTTGGAGACAGGAGCTGCCCGATGGGGCTTGTGCAGCTGTGTAATTTGGCACTTCTGTTTAGGTTGAATCTGTGTTTTGTCCTTTAAATCCCCTATGACATGTAAGAAATCAGGTTGCAAAACCACTTAGAGAGTAGAAAGACCTTAAAGCCTACTGAACTTTCTAAACCACTTCAAAATTGTAATAAATCCTGTACCTTCAGTTACAGACTCAATAGTGTTACTTACTTTTCCTGTGAAAATCCAAGCTGAAACTTGACCCTGGGGGCTGGGGAAAAAGAAAAGGTGTCTTCATTTAATGCAGGCTGTTCTTCTAGCTTCCTATTGGTAATGATATTTTTTCCCCAATTGTTTAGCTCCTTACAGAATTATAAACCAAGGAGTTGTGAGCACAGGACACAATGAATGGAGGTTGACATGTCAGTCAGAAGGATATCCAGAAGCTGAAGTGATATGGCAAAATAGAAACTATGAAGATTTGACTTATAAGGCAAACACAAGGTTTGAAACTGCAAGTGACCGGTTGTACCGTGTGACAAGTACCCTTACCATCAAAAGTGGAATTGACGAGATTTTTTACTGTATATTCTGGAATAAAGAGCTGCAAGAAAATACAACTGCCATTTTACACATAGCAGGTAACACTTGTAAATTTAATTTACTTCAAGGTGCTGATGTAATTTTGTCCCAGTCAAATCAGCTGTGATTTGTTTCTCTTTCCAAATTTTGAAGAGGCTAGAAAGAAATACCTGTGTAATTAAGTTTTGTTATTAATGTATACTTTCACCATACTAACATGTTCATCATGCATGTATGGTCAGAATTTAAAGACAGGAATTTTGTGTGACCTGCAGGTATGTGGAAATTGAGTCTAAATGTTTTAAAAGTTCCATTATTTGGAAGACATGCAACTCAGCACCTGGAAATTAAATCCTTCCTTCTTCCAAGAATATTTTAGTTTGTTGATGATCACTGTCACATAAACTTGAACAATATGGTCTTTTTTTGCCACTACAGCCTTTGCTTTGAGCATATTTAAATTTAAGTAATTGTACACAGATTTTTTTTTTCCACATAAAGTCGGAATTTAAGGAAAACTCATAAATGGACAAGACCAATACAATTCCTAATTAAACCTTTTAACTGGGCAGCTCCTCTGCTGTTTTTGGTTTTGATTATTCTTTTCTGCATTGTAGCCTGATATGTTTTCAACCAGACTGGAGACCCGATCCAACTCAAAACTAGTATTTCTCTTTGTCAGACTGTTACTTAGTGAGGTCATTTCCCTCGTTCAGTTCACCACCTACTTTTAGAAACGCTGTGCAGTCACACTTTTTGGACATGACAAGGATTTGAAACAGGCAGGTTTAGAGTGAGAAAACCAAGTAATTTTTTCAATGGGTAAGTTTGATTTTAATAAGAAAAAATATCTGGGATTCAAGAAGACCACTTACCCTTTGCATTTAGAGCAGGTGAAAGGGGCTCTGTCCCCTTTCTCAATTACCTTTTTCCTGTAATCCTGACAGGAAACTAGGCCAGATGTAACACTTTAACAAGCAGAATTCTGATGGGGTCAAAGGCACTATCGCAGGGAATGCAGAGAACAAAGACAAATATTAATATGTTCTATCTTCCCCCCGCCTTCTTTGAAAAAAGCGTTATGTGTACCATTAACATCTGACCTTAGACTCAATCTATTATGTTGTTATCATGTCTTAATTGCTCATAGCAAAAATAATGAAAATGAAATACAAAGGGAGGATCTTATGTAATGTCTTATCCCCCACCTGTTTTTCTTGAAGATTCAACTGATGGCATTCTCCAGACTGAGAGCAGACGCTTTGTTGGAGCAACTCTCATGGCTACTGCTTTTGTTGGATCAGTGCTTCTATTTCTGCTCTGCATAAGAAAAGGTACACAAATTATTTATTTTAGAGTTATCTCAGTTATTATCAATCTGCTTTGTTAATTCATCCTTGCTGAGTAGAATGTGGTTTTTTACCACATTGTTTATTTCTCTTTCTTTGCTGGACTTGAGTAGATACTAGCAAGTTGACAGAGTGAAACAGGTTGTCAGCCCCTCACAAACCCCACTTACTCATGTATGTCTGTTAATCTTTCTTACAGGTAAGGATGTAAGCAGTAAAATTAGTGTCTAACCTGTTGCAATATCAAAGCGCTTGCTTTTTACCTACTGGAAATAGGTTCCTGTACTGTTTCCTCCCTTTTGACTGGGATAGGATAGGATACTAGAGACAGGATATTAGAGGTTTTTTAGTGGTTCTTTTTCTGCATTCTCTGAAAAATTTCACTGAACTATGAGAGTGCCTGTTTTTTTAAGTGAATATTTCATTGATTTCCTTACTAAGTTTTGAGCTTTCTCAGTTCACTTCCTGAATTAATATTGGACATTTTCAGCATCACAGTATCTTCAAAAACTAAAGCATTGGCAATAATTTGTTTTCACTTGCTAGCTAACAAAAGAAAAACTTGAAGAAATAATTTGTAGGTTGTCTATGTATGAAAAGACTACAGCTAGCACCCCAAATAAAGGAAAAAAAAGGTTTTAAACTTGTTGCTTAAACTGAAAGAAGTACTGTTAATTTACTTTTCTTTCATAGGTTGGGTGGGGGAGGGGGGCAGCTAGGGAAACATCCTGAGAGAAGTATTCATAAGCTTAACAGGCTTGCAGGTGATTCTAACAGGCTGCAAGAGGACTGTAGATAATCCTGCAAGTACAAGAATATGCTTACCCTAAGAGCTTAATAATGAAAGTGGAAGAAGGGACAGCAAAATCCTTGACTGCTCAAAAGAATCCCGCTGGGGATTTCATTGAAGGTCAGAAGTTTCCTAGGTTGTCTGACTAATATTTATTGTTTGTGTGTGTATGTGGTAATGCACATCACATTAGCTTTCCTCTATATATACACACGTACACATGTGAGTGTGTGTGTGTTTGATAAACTACAAGTTGATTCAAAAGCTAAACGAGTGACAATAGGTTTTTGTCTTAAACCCTAAGCTGTCCTGGGATACTGGACAAGTGATTTTTTCAGAACAGAATCTTCCCAGAATGTGAGCATTTTTCCCCTAAAAAGCACTGGGAAGAAGATCCCTGTTCTGTTCCCTGTTTTCTGGTATGTTCAAATTCTGGGTGAAAAGATGCAATGGGAAACCATCTGAACAAGTATTTTCCTGTGATGTTAGTGCATAGTATCAATGGAGTTCCAGCTTAGAAACAAGAAAAGAAAGTTGGAAAGGAAACCAAGAGACTGGGAGCACTGAAGAATTTATTTTAAAGTTTTTGAAGAAGTTTAGTGTTTTGAGAACAAATGATTACACTATGTAATGTGTGCCCCTCCCACCAATGTATTTAAGCTCCTCACTAGATCTAAATCAAGTATTTTGGATTGTTTTTAAAATTTGTTTTGTTTTGTTCTTTCAGCTAAAGCAAATAAGGGCAACAGAACACCTGTGGCAAGTCCATCAATAGGAGGTATGTACATATGACATAAATCTAGCAGAGTGTGATTCTTGTGGAAATAATTGCTTGAGAGTTAACTTCATAATGGTGACAACCAAATGGAGATTTAAATTCCATTTTGATTTTGCTTTCTACATTTCATTTACATAACAACTATAAATTACAATTGAAGAATGGCTTTTCATGACTGTGTCATCCTTTTGAAAGGAAAATGTGATAGAAAAGTATACTTATTCCAGGAATTGTTGCACTCCTGATATGCACAAGAAAAGGACAGAGCAGTATGCTGTGTTTTGGAAAGTCTGCAGTAGGATGGGACAGGCTCCCTGGAAAAAATATCTTAGAATGCATCACATCCTGATGTGCAGACTTTTTGCTGCAATTTGAACTGTGCTGGCACATTCCTCTGTTTTCTCCAGTATCATAGCATGCATTTGAGGGTCTTCGTCACAACATTAATGACAGAGAGTTTGGCCCCATTGAGCGAAACTCAGGGAAGCTTTAGTTTCTGTGTTGTAATATTGATGATATTTACTATGAGCAAAGATCAGTGGAAGGCCAGTACCACGATGAGAGGTGGTATTGAAGAAAATTAAGAAAAGAACAAAGAGACTTAATACTTACAGCAGGAGAGGAGAGATTAAAATCCTTTTGCTGCCTCTCAAGTTGGTTACTGACTGACTTATTTTTAATTTTGGTATGGGTATTTGGAGACCACCACAAATTAAATTGCTGTGGGAAAATTAGTTCATGCTGGCCATTGGCATTTTTCCTAAGAAAAACTCTCTTGAGAATATTTACCCAAACAGACACAGATTGGTGTTAATCTCATCCCTTGCTCTGCATTCAAATCACTATAGATCCTGAGTGGACTGAGGTGGCAGTTTCTAACACAGATTTACCACTATAGGAAAAGTTTAAGTTGTGCTCACTGCTGTGTGTATGTATGTCCTTTGCTTACAGTGCTGTCAAAAGATAAGGATACACACAACTGCAGAGATGCTTCTTTTGAAGACCAAGAGCTGAAATGTAAGTATAAATGACAAAGAAAAAATTAGTAGCAAATTTGACAGGGCATAAACCATCCCTGGTCACTGGAGCATTGATTCAAGGCTGGTTTATTTAGCCTCTTGTTTCAACAGACAGAGCCTTCAAGAGATAATACAGCCTCCCATTCTGTGCCTTACAAACTCACCATCATAACTCATTGTGTACTCTTTGTTACAGCAAATAATGAATCTGGTTTTTAAAATAAAAAGTAAAGCTGTACAAAGGAAAATGTGATGGGGAGGTATATAAAAACCCAAACCAGTCACTTTTTCCAGCTTGCACTTTTGCTATAGAAAGAGTTGTTCATGTATGTCTGTAAGGGTAGTGATGGCAGTGAGGGAGGGGACAGGAACCTGTCACAGCCACTTGAGCAGGTATGATTCTGTCTCAACAAAACAAGAAAATATATGACCAAATATCTCAAATCCATGGAACATCCTATGTGTGGAACAGGAGGGTGAAATTATTGAGGTTTTCCTCTCCCTTTCTTGCTGACTTCTAAAGCACTTGCATTAATTGCATCCCAGATCCCTCCCTGCTACACTTTACTACAGTAAACTTACAAGTAAACCTGCTGTTCCTGCAGGTGTTGACCTCCAAGCCAAAGAGTTAGGGCCTGGAGATACACCACTGGGAATACTGACAGAGGGAGCACTAAATGTATTTGAAAGAAAGGGGGACCTAAGCAACAGCAATCTCACTGTATTTGCTGAAGAGCACTTCCCAACAGTATGGTTGAACTACCACTTTTATTTCCTCCCATTATGATCTTTTCCTGTATGATCTTTTTATTAATTTATTTTTAGATCTTTAATTTTGACAATGAAGGAAACTTTTTGGTACCTTCAAACTCTAGGAAAGGGGTGCAAAACTATGAAGTGTTCTGTGCCTTCATAATTTTGTAATTTGATATTTTTTTCATATAATTCTTTCTGTTACAGATATGCAAATTGAGAAGACCTAGAGAGAGCAGGAGAAGACTTTTTTCCTCTATTGTGAAGATTTGACAGCTCAAATGTTCTGTGTTCTATGTATTGAAGGGGATATTAATTTTTTGTATTTATTGTGTGATGGCAATCTTCTATATTGTTGTAACACAGGAAAAAATGTAATAAAGTTAAAATAATTATTATAGCATAAAAATTATTGAATGCAGGCTTCTGTATATATGACTAGATTTTGAGGTATTTATTTAAATATCAAAGTTTTTACTTTGTCAAGTGTAGGCAAATGTGTCTTTCAAAGATTTCATTTAATTGAATGTAACTTTCAGATAAAGCACTTTAGGTCTATGACCATCATGAATTTCATAGCTAGCTCTTGATAGGTCATCTTCTGAAACTTTTTTATTCCTTCACCTGAGCTCTCAATTTCCTGCACGTAACTGGTTTTCCATCATTTAAAGAATCTTTTCAATACTTTGATCTTCATAAAAGGTGCAGCAAGACAAGTTGCCATACATACAGGGCATTTTTGGTCCTTAAAATACCAGATGCTCACAGCTAAGTATGAAAAAATGATTTAAAACTCTTGGTATCTATGGTTTGGAAATTAAATAATACTAAGCTTTTTGATATCTTTCTTTGAAAAGCATTTTGGGCATTTAATTTCCTCATGATATTGTTGGCACTACTTGGTTTCTGCTTACTGTCTTCTGATTTACAGTCTGGGGATAATAAAATTCTTTGGACATTTAGGAAAAGCAGCCCTTGCTTTGGATGACCATTTTGTTTTCTTGGGAATGGAAGAAAGAAAACCTACTTACTTCTAGGACATGAAAATACATGCACATGTGATTACATAGAAATGCTGAAGAAATCTGTTATTATTGTGTTACATACATACACAGGTGAAAAAAATTTATTACAATGGTATTCACAATTGTGTTTTTTAATAAAATATGTTTTCTTTTTCCTGTGGTTTTTCCTGCTTTCCTTAACTGTTCAGCAAGTAGTGTAAGCTCTATTTGTATATTTCTGAGAAAAAACAGTATCTAAGATTTAGATGTAGGAGAGAGTCTACAGCCATGACCTCCCTCTAATGGCTCCCACAAAGAACAGATGGCAGAGAACTGGAATCTCATTGGACTCAGGTTTTATTTTTCATTTGAAAAGAAATAATTTATTGTCCCAAGAATGTGGACACAGTCCTCATTAATGAATGCCAGGGCTTCACTACTGGCAGTATTCAGGCTAGCTAATGTAAGGTTGTGTTTAATAATCTCAGAAAGCTGTCCTATGTAGTAGAATAGAGAAATGTTTCTCAGAATCATAATGGGGCTGGTCAACAACAGTTAAGTAAAACTTTAGTTACTACCAAGTTATTTCCCTGATTCATGGCAGACCTTGTGTATTCTGGGTCATATGTACTGATTCTTCCCATTTGAGTCTTCAAGGTTACTATGTGAACTTGAATATCTCCTCCTGCTTCCCAATATGCTTTTTGAATCTGGGTGTCATTGAAGGTGATAGCCAAATTTTAATTATCTACAGCGAGGTTTTTTAAATATCAGGGCCATTTGTAGACAAAGTACTGACTCAGCACAAAAATATAGAATCATATCACCACCTAAATAATTCACTTTCCAGACAAGATGACCTTTTCACTTTCTACTTCCTGTTTGAGACTGGACAAGTTGTGTGCATATTACAGTAAAAGTGAAGAAGTCTCCTCTTGTTAGTTCTTGTAAGCCTTTGCAAGGCAGTGCTTGCTTAGTGTTACAGAACTGAAGTTAATGTCTTTATCAAATTCTTCTGGACAGCAGGAACTGTTACATTTCTCTTTTCCCAGCAGGAGAAAGGGCAAGTTACTGTTGAAAGTGAGTGATATCAGATGAATAAGATAATGAAATGAGGGGATAAAAAAAGAAATACTTTGGCTGAACCCTAATTTCTGAAATGACAGTGTTTGAATTCCTGAGTGGTTGATGTGAAGCATAAAATTTTGCTTAGAAAAGCAGGAGATGTGGTGAATAACAGGTAAAGTGAAAAGACCTGCCCTTGCTAAATAAGCTGTCTTTTATACTCCTCTGAAATACAAAGCTGAACTTGTCTAATCTTTATTTTAAGCTTTTAGTATAACTTTAGTAGAGCTTAAGTTTTGTAGCTTCAATTTACAAACACAGTGAGACAGACCCACATGTTTATCCTTGAATGCCATAAGTGGTTTCATGTCAAGTATTCTCCATTCATTACAGAGGGAACACATTTAGTTCATGAAAACTAGGTAAGTGGAAATCCTTCCTATCCTAATAAATGTAGTTAAGCACTATATGTGTAATAACATTTTTTCCTTCTGTTAAAAACATTTGCATGATGCTTCAGTGTTTTCAGATATCTGGAAGACAAAATACAGCAGCAAGCAGGAGCAGACTTAGCTTTAGTAAGCTGCATTTTACTTCCTAGCAGCCAAGCATTATAAGATTTCCAAAAGTGCTCAGAAAAGCCTGGTTCATGTGCACAATCAAAATTGGCTTATTGGTATTTCAGTTCAGAACTCAATTATTTTACAAATGTAACTATGAACCAGTGTGGTGTCCTGCTTTGTGATGTGGCATTTAATTTTGTAAAATATGAAAGCTATTGATAATTACAATTCTAATAAAGATCTAATAATGAAAAATAGAATCATTGCTATTGACCTGCACCGGTTTTCATGGAGCAGAACTGCAGGACTTTTGACCATGTCCCTTTTCCCCTTTGGCTAAAGAAGTACCAATGATGCATCATTCAAGCATGGGCTAGCCAGGAAAACAACAGAGGTATTAACAGTGGAATTTCTGCTTTTGCAGACCTTAACAGTAGGACTTCTGGTTTTTCAGCATATTGTCCCAGATTCCCTGTCTCTCTCTCTCCGTATTTTTTTGGCTCTGCGAATATATGATCGTCCCAGGCAAGTCAGATATTACTGGGGTTCATGTGATGTCCAAGGCAAGTCACTGATTCTTGGGCAATTTCACTGAGCTATATCCTTGTTCCAATATGGGAATGCATGAAGATAACATATTGTAGGGCAGGACTAGCTCAGAATGAGTAGATGATGGTGATGGTGATTATGAAGTAACTTTGGTGTGATTTTTCTGTCATCCAAATCATTGACTTCTGCCAAAGAAGTCATTGAAGCTTTTCTGGGAAAAGTTGAGATTACCCATTAATTACTTTGTGTGACAGGGCTACATATGATAAGCTTACTGAGGAAAAATAGTAACGTAACAGTGGTTTTGTTAAATTACTTTGCTCTGTACTAGGCAGCAGGAGACATAATTTCATAAATCAGTCTAGAACTGTGAGACAGGCAATCATCATACATCATCCCAAACCAGCTAGGATTTGCAGAAGTAAAGCCACAATCATTTTGTGTTGAGGTAGAATACAATTCTCACAAGCAATGAGAATCTAATAGGAGACAAAAGAGTATGTGTGTCCCAACTGCGGCATAAACACATCTGTATCTCTTTTATGTCCCTCACTCAATATGTCATGATAATTAAAAGATAGAGTGATGAAAAATGAAAAGATGCATCCATTGATAAAGCTGTTTGATAGAGCAAAATACTTTTATATTGGAAGGGGATCTATCAGTCATCTAATCCAATCTTCCACTCAAAGCAATGACATCTTAAAAACAATTGCCCAAGTTTTGTCCTGTAAAGTTTGTAAGCACGGAGATTCGCAACCTCACTGAAGTGTTTGATTAGCCTCATAGTGAAAAGTTTAAATTTTTTTTTTTTTTTTTTTTTTTGGTAATAACATAAACTTAGGTGAAAATTAAAAGGAAACAGAGTCTGCACATATTAGGTAATTGCTTGATGAATTCTTGTAAAATTAATCTGATGAAGGTAAGAAAATGTAACTTTATAGTTTCATGAATGTACAACAGTCCTAGTAAATGCTAGTTCAGATGCCAATGCTGTACACTGCTTTAAATGTTTATAAACCCACTGAAAATCATGGCTAGATTCAAAAGCAGAATTTGAGCACATAAATTTTACAGAATGCTTTGTATAATTTTGTTGCATGCACGCACATTCTCATCAATGCAGAGAAGTGAGCTCAGTGTACATTCAGCATGAAACTGAAAATAAAAACATCCTGAGAAACGTCCTTTCTTCAACATAGTCAGGTTTCTTATGGCTTAAATCCTGAATAAGATCATCCTACAAACTGTGCTATTGGTGCATGCTATACACTGTCATAAGAGTTGGGTGGTTCCTGTTGTGCAAATAGGATAGAGCTTTGAGAATCTTTGCAAATTATTGCAATGACCTGCATAAAGATCTCATGTGAGTATAACACTGATAAAATGCAAATTGATATTTCCTGTATTTCTGGCTGATGGATTGCAGGTTTTTCCCCTATATTCTTAAATTTTACAACTTCTTCTTAAGATTTACTTATTTTCAAATTATTACTGGGATACAGACTCTGATTCTGAATGAAAGACTGGATAAGTTCCAGATCCTAAAACACAGGTCCATATAGATATTTTTAGAAGCTGATAATTTTAGAAGCTGATAATTTTAGAAGCTGATATTTTTAGAAGTTGAAACTCTCTTACAGTTCTATCTTCTCTCGTAGGCAAAGGCAGAGGAGTGGTGCTGGTGAGCCTCTTCAGCTTATGCATGAAGATGTAGCTCTTAGTAAATATTTCATCCTGAATTTCAGGGAGGATTTGAATGGACAAAAAAGCCTCTGTATATATTTATATCGATATATTCCTGTTTACTTTCTTTTACTTGTTACTAACAAACTACCTGCAGGTTGTTTTGATTGTACAGCAAGGCTGGAAACTTTCATCTTCTGCATCCCAGAAAAAGCACAAGCTATGAAGAGGAGAAGTTCTTGTGCCTCTCTGAGAAGTCTTTCTGTAGAAGCTGAAGATATGAAAAAAAATTTGCAGTGTATATTTTGCCAGAATGTCAGTCTGTATTCAGTAATGCTGCTAAGAGCTGAAAGGCTCTGAAAGGTTCTATGATATACACAGCTGCTTTTTAAATGTAACAAAATTTCATCCCAATTCTATCCTAGTATCTATAGAAAAAAAAATTTCAGGTGTATTATAATGATTGTATTTGTCATGGAACAAAAAACTGACAGTGGAAAATTTTCAACAGGTGACAGTTAAACAATGCAGGGAAAGTGAGAATTCACAGATAGTGTGAGCAAAGGAGGAAGCGAGAAATTCTATCTCTTCATCTGAAGGCTGAAGGGAGATGGAGAGCAGACTGAAATGATGCAACTAGGCTGTCACAGGTAAACAGGAATAAACCAATCATCCCAAAAATAAATTGCCAGTGTGGTGAGGTAGGCAACAAGGGACTGAAACAAGTGTGCAAAAGACAGAAGAACAGCAGGTGAGATGGCATTTGGATAAGGCAGGTTTGAGAGACTGAGAACAAGATTATGTCCACAAAATATACTGAGACAGGCTGGAGAAATGGCCTTCAAAAAAAATTTAATAGGCATGGTTAGGATTTTTTATTAAATTCCTGAAATAGAAAGTAAGTACCTTCTTTCTGATGGTGAGATATGGAACAACTGTAGTTTGTATGAGGATCTAATGCTTGTTTTTGTTTATTCTCTTGTTTATTTTATGACCTAGGATTTTTAAACTTTTTTTTCTTTAATTTTTTGGTTTGTTTCTTTTTTTTTTTTAACTGGATCCTTCACAGAAAGTAAAATCAGTTCAGCTATGTCATGAAGATGTCAAAAAGTTGTGTCTTTTTGCACATGTGAGAGCGTTAGAAGAAAGCTGTTGAAAAAACTTGCTTCCATTGGAAAATGTACAGAAGGCAGGGGAGTTTCAGTAACAGAAAGAGACAAAAGAAACTGTGACTGGGACCATATAATCTTTTGCTGGGTACATAGGTGCATGAGAAGATAGTCTCTTTTCTAACTAAGTGAGCATAGTACTCCAATTCACACAGGGAGAGTCAAATGGAGCCAAGTCAGACGCCTGTTATCACAGCTTGATAGCTTTTCATTAAGATGAGTTTTTCATTTTGGATTATTTCCAGAAGGCACTGTCCTGTGCTCAGTATGGGTTCTAGCTTTGCTGTACAATAAGGCAGAGAGTGTAGAAGGAGAGGGAGTAGGAAAAGCATAGTCATTTGGAAAACATAGCTGATCTCAGCTCAGTAATGTTGCAGAGTCTGTCAGCAGCAGAGCAAAAACGTTGAATGTAGGAATGTAGGAGTGACTAGATCAACTGCAATATTGGTATTTCAAATCCATAACAAAGTCTACCACCTCAAGATGTCTCAGGATGCAAGACTGCTTGCAAAACCTTGTTTGCAAAAGTGTACGGGACAGTTTGTGTGGAGGTGAACACGGCCAACCGGCCAGCCTGGTGACAGTTCCATCCTCCCAGCTCCCAGCCGTGGAGTTCAACATCCCCATTTCCCTCTATGTTGTAAGAACACCTGTGTTATACCTGCTAAAATCAAGCAGGATGACGTCAGAAGTGCTGCCAGCGGGATACCTTGGTCTGCAGGGAAATACAATTCAAAGAAGGGTCTGTGTGCCATAGCCATTAAACTTAAAAAGCACCAAGTGCCCCTTCCTTAGTTCTTTAATACTTTGATATTCCAGAGTGAAATCTGAGAGATTATTGTGAACCTCTGTGTTGATTTGACTCCTGCTTTAAACCTGGAGGAAAGCCAGTGTGCTTGAAAGTTTGTTTAGCTTTTCCAACTGTTCTGATTATTCTAGTGGAAGTTATGGGTCTACAAAGCTCTCCTTGCTTAATGCTGCTAAATTTCATTATGTAGACACTAAATGTCTAAATGTCTATTGTTCTAAATCATCCATTTGCTGGAAAACAAATATTTTAATAGCTGAAACAATGTTTCCAGGAAAGAGCTTTCCATTATTTATTCCACTATGAGGTCCCTGAATCAGTGACTGTGTCTCTGGTTGTTTGTTTACTGAACAGCACAAGGATTTTGTTTGGGATCCTTTGTTAAACTGGTGTTGAGAATAATCACAGGACTACAGAACCATGGAATGATTTGAGTTGGAAGGAACCTTTAAAGGTGATCTGCTCCAACCCCCCTCTGCCATGCGCAGGAGCAGTCACAGCAAGGGTACTAATCAAAGGTAGCTCCAGGGATCTTACACTAAGATGCTTCTTTTCCTTAGGAAAAACATTATGATCTTTCATGGATGAAAAGAATAGGATTTAATTTACATTACTCAGATGTGGGTTTCAATCGTTATTACAAAGGAGTAGATTGCAAAATATTCTGTGATCTTCATATTCCTTTGCTTAAAATACTTCTTGTAAACTTAGCATTATGAACATTGTGAGAGTTGTCACTAATGCCAAATCAATCCTAACTATTATGACCAGACTGGTGCCAACCTCAGTTGCCAATGCACTGTGGTGAAAACACATGAGTGTTTTCTGAAAATAGGATCCAGTAAATAAACACATACCAAAGAGGTCTGTACAAAGGATGGCTACTTAAATGAGCTACCCAAGCTTTTGCTCAAGAGCTGCACAATTTAAGCATGTAGCAGATTGATGTTCATATTTTGCCACCTGTTTCAGTTCCTGAGAGCATCCTTATAACATCCAGTCAAGACAAGTACCTTTTCACTTCTGTCTGTAGAATGGAATAAAGTCTATACATTATGTTGCAAATTGAATCATATAGTTGCATGAAGCATGGAGCTTGTACAGTTTGAAATGGGAATACTGAGTATAAATTTTCCAAAGGAACAAGAAATATCCTTCTCAGTCCTTACACAAGGATTTTGGACAACCACTAAAGATTTTATATAAAGTAAGGCCAAAAATTACCCATTTTTTTGAGACAAGTGTTATAAACCCTCTTGGATAAGTGAGCTGAGACCAGGGCTAAAGTCGCAGGCATGATCAACTGAATGAATCAAGAAGAGAAAAACAATACTTAGTATCATTTCCATCTTTGATAGAACTTCATCAATTTATTATCATTGCCATCTGGATTTCAGTCATCATTCACTAAGAAAATTTACCAGAATATGTTGCTTGTGGCCCAATGATGTCAAGTATGGGTTTCAACTTTGCATTTTCAGTAAAGCAAAAAAGCTGTACAAAAAGAAAACATTATATTCCTCATTTTCCCTGATCATTGTCATACTTTTGTTTTCATTGGTCCTGTTCAAACTTTTTGTCTTGGGCCCTAAGTCTTCATTGAAACTATTACAACTCATAAAAAGCCATGATGATCTTTAGATGTTTGATGTGATGCTTTTTACCACCTCAATTATCCAAGGTTTTTTGGACTTAACTCTCGTAATCACAGAGCACTGTGTGATAAGTTGCTTTTTCTTCTGCAGGTTGGTCTGGGAAATCAATTTACTGACTCCATCTGAATTGCTCTTGAAATATCATGCTACTTCTTACTGTTCTCAGACATGCATTTTCATTTCCTCACTTTGCTGCAAGAAGCATTAAGTATTAATTTTTATGGCAGAGTGTTCCTTCTTTTATCCCTCTGAATTTGTAAGAGGCATATGATGAATACATTTTAGAAATGGTCTTTTGCTTAACAGAAAAACAAAAGATGTTTGCATAAGCTTAGGATTAGTTAAGACAGTTGTGTACAAGAACTGTTGAAGAGCAGGCCATGACATGTTTTATGAAAAGCAGGGAGAACATGAGGGCTATTCTGTAACATCACGAATGGTTAGTAATGCAAGCTCAGAATAAATCACCTTCCAGATGCTGGTGCAGGCACTTCTATGGAAGTGTGTCAGAGCCACATGATGAAGTTGCATGGGTAAATTGCACTGAGGTTGCACAACAACTTCATGTCTGCTTGTGAGATTATGGAAATAAAGAAGGATGCCTTCTAATACAGATCCTTGCTGACAAATCCTTGATCTTTCTAAGTCACATCTGTGCTCAGAGATCTTTGGTCTTTCTAATACAGATCCTTCCTGCTTCCCGCAAGCATTCTATGACTGCTTTCAGTATGCCAAGTTAAAATGTACTAATGTTTGTTTTCTTTTGTGTATTTATATTATGTGTAATGCTTTTCTAAAACTAACCCCTCTGGTCAGACAAGATTTACTTGATATGTAATAATTATGACTATCTACTGGGGCAGATTGTGTATCTTCTTATTTTTCCTATCAGTAATATATGTATTTTTAAAAATCTTATCTCCTGCATTAAAAATAAACATGCTCTGCATTCTCAATGTACTCTAAACTATAAAAAGAGAGAAGAATACCTAAAATGTCTCACATAAGGTTAATCCATGGATCTAAATATTGATGTGAAATATTGTTTCATTCTTCATTTAGTTCTTTCCCTTATGTCCATCTTCTGATAGGTAAGCTGTGTGGAGAAGTGAGCATAGTAGGAGACTAAGAATAGTAAATAGTAACAGTCTTTTCTTCTGCATCTGGAAAATAGAGATACTGATGGAGTTTATTAGCTCCTTTCTCACACAGCCATAGTAATTATGATTCATCATGCATTAAATAGTGATGGACTTCATCCTCTGATAAAGGTAACTAGCCTTCATTTACATCTAATAAGTCTGCTTACAGTAGTTTGCATATAAACCTTTATTTGTGACATCAAATCAAAAAGTCATATAATTTTGGCTGCTAATTTGCTAAGGTTTGAGCCTCACTTTCCAAGATTGAAAGCTCAAGGGTAGAAGCAATGAGAAAAATGCAGCACCTGAGAAAACTGGAACCAGAATGTTTCAAGCTGAGCCCACAAAAAAATAGGGAAGTAAAATTAAACCCCTCCTCCAATAAATCTAGCTCTGGGGAAGTCTAAAATTGCTCCTTCTCTTCTCTACTTCCTTGTAGCTTATTTCTGGATGTTATTCACTATATTTTTCAGATTATACTGCATGTTAACAATCTTTATTCAAAGTAATTCTTCTGTCTTTCCTGATATCTCATTAGTTTTGCTATAAATTTTGCCCCTGGTGCTTCTTTGTTGTTTGGGTTTTTTTCTCTTTTTAGTTATGTTGATCTGCATACAATAGTATGGAAAATATGTGATAGTTTGCTTGCTACTGGAACACAAATACACTAAAACTGTACTTTCTCCTTTTGCATTATTCCAGGGCTGATGGTTTACTATCAGTAATACAAGGTGATTTGTACATGTCAGACATTGCCATATGTAAGGTGAAAAAATAGCTTCAGTAAGTCTTCATTCTAATCCTTTCTGAAGCAAACTTCAATTTATCCACCCTGAGATTTCCACCGCCTCACAATGTGTTCCAAGTATTTCCTGGTCTTTAAGGCAATAGGAAACTGCAAAATACTCCATGCAAAGCAAAGCTGAAACAAAAGCAGGATTAAAAATCTTGTAAACTAGATCATGTGTTAGTGCAGACAGTTATAAAGTCTGCTTGTGTTTGTTCATGAATCTCTCCTACATGGGAGAAGTCAATTGCAATTGATTATTATTTGTGGATAGTAAAAAATATAAAAGCATTTACCTGTCAGTCTATTTGAAACTGCCTGCAAGCTACAGATCTTGAAAATGTCATGACTGAAGTTGTGGAAATGTTTCATTTCTCTTTATTGCCACTGGTTCATTGTCATTGGTTCATATTCTTTGTGTGGGCATGAGTTGCTCTAATACAGATTTTCCTTGTTTCTGTTTTTGCTGTTTATGAGCTGTGATGGATTTTAAATGCTAGCATGGCTCCATCTGCCTCAGCAGAAGGTAATTGTTGCAAGTTCTAATGCAATTCTTCTTTTATTTCAGATCTACCTGAAAAAATGTTCAAAATCCTCACAATACTGTTGCTGGAAACAAAGCTCTCCATGGTCTCAGGTAAGAGAGAAACTGCCTTTCAGTTCCACTAGCAGAACTAATGCAGCTTTTACTATGTGGGCTTCAACACCTCCAGCAATACTTGCAGGAATGGTCAGTAATGTCTGGAGGCTCTTCTTTCCATCTTATAGAAGGCATTGGTACTGCCTGAGCACAGGATAGGTGTCTGTCACTTTCCAGAGTCAGGCTTCTTTAACGTATTGTGTATTGGCAGCTGAGATGTCCAGCATCAGTGGCATGGCTGTGAGAAGGAGAATGACCAAAGCGACCAATGCCCACTGGGAAGCATAACAATCTCAGTGTGAGATGGCGTGAAGTATAATCACTTGCGTTCCCCTGTCCATGCCTGTAGCAGAAGCAGCTTGGCTAAAACCCAAAAGGAGCTTGCACTTTTTCACATAATTTTCTCCCTTGCTACAGCTGTATTACAGTGAATAAAAAAACATCACTAAGAAGAACCTAGCTGTGCTAAGGTTTCCCTGCAAGTATTTCAGAGACACATAAAACAAAAAGAATGCCTAAACAGTTGCACAGAGTTCTCTTTTCAGTGTCTCTACCGACACTTCCAAGTGCTCCTGAATTGTCAACCAATATATAGCACATCCAATACAGAAAGCAGTAACAAAGTATATTGAATGTTGTATTAGAAATAACTGCCATATCAAGTACAGTTTAAAATGGAGACCTCTTCATAACAATATTAATTTCAGATTGGGTGAATGGCTAAGATTATTTTGATATATTTTCTGTAATACTGTTGCATGTATCTGAGAAAATGCATGAGATCAAATGATACTCACATAGTTCCAGGTTTGTGGAGTCTGTAATTGCTGCATAGCAATTTTGAGCTATACACATTTATCCAGTGCACCTCTGTTTCACAGGAACTACACTGGTATTTCTTTTTGTGAATGATAGTGACATTAGATTTACAATTTCCACAATTAATTGTTGCTTTTACTACAACCTTAGGACAAGTAAGAGACCATATCATAGTTTGATAAAAATGGTCCCTGTGTAGCCACTGGTCTAGCTTTAAATTACTCATAAAATGCATAAAAAAACCCCAAAAACAAACAAAACCCACCATCAAAAACTGGGTCATTCTGCCCTCATCTTTCAGATTCTGTAATCAATACAGAATATCGATGATTTGCTGTAATTACTATGTGATAAAAATATTAGTGTGAATATGAACAAAAAATGGTTAAAACTTTTAGTCAAATCATATACTATTGACTATCTGTATACAGTATACTATCTGTACACTATCTGACACAGTTTTGTCCAACTTTAAAGAAAATCAGAACATATTTTGATGAAACAAATGAAACTGTTCTCTTTTCCTCACATAGCTTTATTTACAGTTGAAGTTCCTCAACAGCTGTACACTGCGGAGTATGGGAGCAATGTCACCATGGAATGCAGATTCCCTGTGAATGGCTCAGTGGATCTAGGACTCCTGACTGTTGTCTGGGAGCAGAAAAGGCAGGGCTCGTTGAAATCAAAAGAGGTGTACACATTCCGCAGTGGGAGGGCACTCCATCCATCTCAACATCCTGATTACATAGGAAGAGCATCACTTCTGCACAGTGAACTGAAGTTGGGACGAGCCATCCTCCAGATCACCAATGTTAAGATAACAGATGCAGGATCATACCTTTGTCTCATTGACTACCAGGGCGTGGACTACAAGTACATTGCTTTGGAAGTAAGAGGTGAGTGGTTAAATTAAATGTAATTGTATATTCATTGAGATGTCTCTACTAAATTCCTACAGGCTTGTAGAAATTGATTAATCTGAAGGAATTTGTAGCTGGTTGTCCCATCAAGACTTTGTACTCATCCCCCAGCTGAACCAAAGCAAAGTTGTCTTAGTGGTGGCTAGCCTTTCAACAGCTGAGCTCCTCCAGGGACATCTGGTGCTGGGAAGGGACAGCATCTGTTCTCCTTCCATCCTTCTTTCTACAGCCTTCTTCTCCAGTGCCACCACCTCCCTCCTCTCCTTTGATCCCCTTGTTGGGCCACCCTCTGGTTATTCCAAAAAGTTTCTCAGAGATGCTTTGATGTACTTATTAATCCTGCTGCAATGACCCAAGTGGCTGGGGATTCCCCAGTGACTGCACTTCCCAGAGCAAGGACATGTGATTTTCTGTGTCCATTGAAGTCAAACGGGCATTAGTAATAAAGGTATATGTTAATGCAAAGTATGACAGACCAGATCTTTGAAAGATTTTTGGTGTTTTTCACTAATTGCATGTGTTTGTGACGCAAGGCAGAATTAATTTCCCACCCAGATATTTAAATAACAATATTTATCAAATGCAAAAATGGACACACACATTCTCAAGACCCACATTAGTTCCTATGAAAAGTCAATTTTTTTCTAATATGATGAAAATATGACACTGTTTATAAGCTATCAGGCTTTCTGGAAGTGGCATATTCTAAAAGTGAAAATAAGAATCCCATAAGATTCCACTTGTCTGTTCTGTCTTAATAAATCACAAATTTAGTGTCAACTGCTGCCCTGTATAAAGTACTGGAGTATGTTCTTTTCTGTAGGCATGGTAAGGATTGAATACTCCATTTTGCATTGTTCTACAAAACAACCTTCATCATTTTAAATACATGTTCCACAGATACAGCCAGAGACAATACATAGCATTAAAAGGAAGCAGGGAAAGTGAAGTGAGAAAATTACTATTGTTGCATACAAGAATTTCACTCAACAACTTCTCATGCAGCATCTTACAGGAGAATAAACACTCAAGTAATGAAAATACAAGGTGAAGACAAGTTTGTTTTTATGTGCCAGTCAGAAGGGTTTCCTCTGGCAAAGGTTTTCTGGCAAAATGAGAACCTCAATCTCAGTGGATCTGCAAATACCACCTATACACTGACTGCAGATGGCCTCTACAATGTCACCACCATCCTGACATTCAAACCAAATATGAGTGAGAACTACACTTGTGTCTTCTGGAATAAAGAACTGAATGGAGAAACTTCAGCTCACTTTTCCACTTTAGGTTCGTATGACCTTGAACTTGTACATGACAGTGTTCATACATATATCATGTGCTATGCTCCATTACTGGAGTTCAGTTCTAGAAATCAGTGTAATATTGATTCTTGATAAACTGTACAAGTCAATATTATTTATGTCTTTGAAGTCAGCTAGCTTCCACTCTAACAAACCAGTCTGTATTTTTCTGTATATTTTAATTTTAGAATAGCTTTCCTTATTTTCCTGCCAATACAGAGGGAATTTTTTCAGCTGCAGGGGCATCTTCCCTGATAGTCTCCTACTTAATTGTTCTATCTAGTTTTCTACCTTGACTTCAGCATGGCTTTTGACACTGTCACCCACAGTATCCTCATGGGTAAGCTCAGGAAATGTGGGTTAGTTTAAAAGGATCAAGAACTGGTAAATTACAGAGTCCAGAACGTCATGATCAGAGGAATAGAATCCAGATGGAAGCTTGCTGTCAGTGGCATTCCCTAAGGATCAATATTGGGTCCATTTTTATTCAATTTATCAACAACCCAGACAAAGGAATCAAAGGCACCCTCCACAGTTTGCTGGTGACACTAAACTGGCTGATCCACCTGAAGGCTCTGCTGCCATTCCACGGACCTTGATTAGCTGGAGGGTTGGGCAGAGAGAAACTTAGTGAGGTTCAACTGAGGGTAAGGTCCTACACCTGGGGAGGAATGCCGCACATGCCAGCACAGGCTGGGGCTGACCTCTGTGAAGTGGTTCTGCAGAGAAGGACCTAGGAGTCCTGGCAGACAAAAAGCTCTCCATGAGCCAGCCAAGAAAGCTAATGGTATCCTGGGGCACATTAGGAAGAGCATTGCCAGCAGGTTGAGCCAGATGATCCTGCCCCTTTACTCAGCAGTAGTGAGGCCACATCTGGAGTGCTGTGCCCAGTGCTGTGCTCAGTTCTGGGCTCCTCAGGACACAAGAGAGAAGGAGGTACTGGAGAGGGTTCAGCAATGGCCACAAGGATGATGAGGGGTCTGAAGCATCTCTCTTATTAGGAGACACTGTTTAGTTTGGGGAAGACTGAGAGGACGTCTCATCAATATATATAAATATTTCAAAGGCAGATGCCAATAGGATGATGCCAGACTCAAATTCCATACAAATAAAAGATTTGAAGGCTTTTTTAAAGGTTTTTCACAGTAATATTTCAGAACAAATTATTAATGAGTGTAAATCACTATGCTGATAAATTTTAAAAATCCTTTGTTCAGTCAGAGCAAGACTTTGCAGAAACAGAACCAGTAACTTGATAAACAATGCCTGTTTTGTAAGTTATAAATTTATTCTCCTTTAATGTTTTTAACAGCTTTAATGAGTACACAGTATAGTGGACAAAAATTCCTGGTCTCTTTAATCATCCCCACATGTGTGACTGTAGCTGTCCTTCTCTCTGCACTAATAATATTTCAGAAGAGAAAATCATTCAACAATGAGCAACCCAAAAAAGGTACATTTTACTTCAGATAGTGAAACTTTTTACTATTTCTTTACTTTTTCCTATGAACAACCTCGAAGAAATTTTAATAAGGCACACTCGCATGTCACGTTTTATTTCCAGATTACAAGAGGCTAGAAAAGGAGATCTTGGGTTTTATTGAGTTGGGTTTTATTTTCCTCACTGTGTTTCCTATGTGAGACAAGGTGTATGGAAAGATACATTTTTAAAGCTAATCAGTTAGTATTCTGTACAGAGCAAAACAAACTTTATTTTGCATAAGGAGGACTGTAAAAGCATAGTTTGAACAGTGTTTTCTTCATAGCTGCAAAGACATTGTGGCTACAGTATATTACACAGAATTTTTATTTTCCAACACCATTTTGGGTCTATAACTAAACTGGTGTGATACAGGACTATCACAGTATTTCCTTTCTTGTTTGCACTTGCAGTAATACAAAACTAATAAAGCAAACAGACTATTATTCTAGTATTTTCTTGCACATGAATAGACTCCAGTAAACCAGACTATATGTATTTATAGTCAAGAGAGTCTTAACATTATGACTTCAGAATTTGATTCAAGTTTTGTAAAGTTTTTGATTTGAGTTTTGTAAAAGAAAAGTAGAGAAGTTTATTTATTTGATATGATTTAATAATAACTTACAGCTCAGTTTAATGTAAAGATTTGTTGAATAGTTATAGTTACAATACAGTTTCTTTCAAATCTAGAAATGTTTAAGCTAAATTTGTATATATTTGCTTTAACAGACAGGAAAAGAAAACTGAACCCTAATGCAAAGGATGAGAACAGTAAGTCACAGGCAATTTTTAAAATTTACATTTACAGATTTTTCTTTCTTACATCTAAAATCTTAAAAAATATGTAGATTGAAACCTAAATAATGTTACATCAGAATAGAGGGTAGTTTTGAGGTTAAATCCTTTTATTCTTGAGCTTTTTAAAAATGCAGTTTCTAAAGATTTTACTTTCTCTTGGGCAATGTAAAAATTTATAAAAACTGGTTCTCTTTCACTGAGGTACCAATAGCTTTCATGCACAACTCAGCACACACCTCTGTATACTACCTGGGATTCTAATAGTCTTGGCTGACAAGGATACTCACAGAAAGCTGGTTTTTTTTGGATAGCATCAAGATTTTTGTGACAATAGTCTGTTATACTTTTGGATCAGGCTACAGGTTTTAACAACCAATAAAATGATACCTCATTTATCTGGAATATTATATCATGTCCTATGCTACTTCTTGTCCTATAACAATCTGACTTGCCTAGACATCCAGAAATTTTTACATTTCAGAGGGAATACCTAAAAAACTGTCAGGATGCATCTAACTGCTCCGTACTAAAATTAAACTGAAAAATAAAAAAGATACCACTATGGAAAATGATAAATCAACATGACAAGGAAAATCTTAATACACTTACCAATATAAATCAATTTTGTTACCTACAGATAACAGTTTGACAGGCTAATGCATTGTGAGGTAAGAGGCTGTGGCCAGTGTTAGATACTTGGTTTAGCCATAATTCCTTGGTGTCCAAGCAGACCCTCACATAGCATATTGAGGTCAGCCCTGAGGCTGCCAAGGAGCACAAATGGAGTAATACTGTCATGCAGCTAACCAAGTGAACAGAGACAACTCAGTGCTTTTCCAAGGACAGAATTTCTTTGAGAATCCACCCATGTTTCTCACTGCTAAAAAAATACATGAAGAAGTCCTTAAAATTAAATTTGTAGGTGAAACCTAGAGACTGGATGAAGAGGGCATGAATTCACTGATTTCCAAATCACCTCAGATTGTCATGTTTGCAGCTTAACTGTGTTTGATCCACTGCCGTCAGTAGATACTGCAATTGAAGCAACATTTTCAGAAAGACACTTTCATCTTCCAGAAACCTTGCTGCAGTCAAAGTCTCATTCTTATTTTTCATGTGACAGTGTGAAACTTTAGTGGCATCATGCCATGCACTAATGAACACAAGCTCAAGGCAAGCAGCATTCTGGAGAACAGCGTTGGTGCATGTCTGGACATCATTCCAGTGCATATTGTCCAAGCATAGCTTGGCTTCCCCTGGCTTTTTGTATTACTTTTGTATTTTTCTTTTGTATTTGTATTTTGTAGCGTCTTCTGTGCACTTAGTGAAATGAAGAAATTAAAGGAGACAAGGCCACTCTTTGTGGTTTTACTTCTTCATTTTAATGACAAAAAAACTTTGTCTTACTTGCAACATGCAGTAAGTCAGATGACAAACATTTATATTTCTCAGCATTGGATATTTTTAAGAAACCCTGGAAATAACCTTTTTTCCATGATGAGTAGGTAGTTGAAGCATAAAAGCCACAGATACTTTACTACAGTGCCTTGGAAATGACCCTTACAGTCCTGGTTACAGGAACAAGGACTGTTAATGCTAAGTTTTAACTTACAGCTCAAGCTGTATCAGAATTGAATATGTAGGACATTTAAACTCATCACTGAAGTCCCAGTTCTGCACACTTTTAATCACATGCACATATTTACTGACAATCATTACCATGGATTGGTAATCTAAACAGATTTCAGTTTTGTTATTTCATGTATATGGCTGAAAGTGAGTGATAGCTTTGCTGTAATAGAAACTTCAGAATTTGCACTATAGATAAAAGAGATAATTCTTTCCTCAGAAAAGACTGCAGCAGATGTTCTTGTAAATTATAACAGCTTTAAGGAGCCATTATAACTTCAGCATGATCCAGGAGACTGAGCTTTCTTTCTTTACCACTCATTTGTTA
The DNA here is from genome assembly GCF_017590135.1 of Pyrgilauda ruficollis. Taxonomy (NCBI): domain Eukaryota; kingdom Metazoa; phylum Chordata; class Aves; order Passeriformes; family Passeridae; genus Pyrgilauda; species Pyrgilauda ruficollis. The sequence goes on from NW_024529266.1 coordinate 4,554,802, forward strand.
AAATCAGGTTTTTTATTTTCTTAAATCACTGCAGATTTTTAAACTAATACTATTGCATTTTCTTTCTTTAAGGTGATGATTTTAACTCTCAGACTGAGGCTTTATACTTGTCAACTGTCACAGCTTCAAGAGACTGTGGGAGTGTGAGTCTGTGAAAATTCTTCATCTTACATGCCATAATTTGCACTTTTACCATTGGTTTTTGGGGACTTCAAAAGAAAATTACAGCACTTTAGCCTTAGGATAAACAGTGAACTCATGGGGATGTATTTGCACTGCAGCGATGGAAAGCTATGCCTCCTAATATACCATATCTTCTTGAAGTTACTGAGAACTATGCTGTCACGAAATGTGGTTTACCACTGTGGAGAGGTCAGCTGAGTGCCTTTGATACACTTTACTTTCGGACTTGCTGTTGCTCAAGGGATTTTTGTTTAAGAATGCCTTTATCAACTGTTCCAGTCTCAGGAATGGTGCTTGGAATAAAAAAATCTTGTGGAATTTGAATAAAAGCTGTAAATACTATTTTATGTCAATTATCTTTCTGGTGGAAACATCATTACATGCCCACATCCCATTTCCAAATTTTCTAACATATTAAACTGGGTATTACCACAAGTACTCACTCGCATCATTGTATCCACTCATATAACTTGTATCATTCTTGTATCTAGAACATATTTCATATCACAACAATAAGAGGTTGAAATTAAATCAAAGGACAGACCAAAAAAAAAAAAAAAAAACCCCACCCAATATTAGCAATAAATCAACATGAAGTTGCATAAGAGAATTTTCATGTGTATATAAAACCTCACAAGTAAGCCAGGTGAAAAACCATGAACTGTGATACTATGCTACATGACAGTAAAAAAGTTTCAAATTTGAACTGATTATTCAACAGAATTTCCTTTAGGAGGAATTTGGAAGCAAAAATGAAAATGAAGCTCAGACAGATTTCTGCACTGGTTATTTTTAAACAGTAATTTTGCCTTTGTTCAGACGAAGAAGTGAGTCTTTTCTATGCCAGGCTGCTTTGCTTCCTAATACTGGAATGCCAGATTTGGAAAAACATCCAAAATGAAAAAACTTTCCCTCTTAGTCATGAGATAGTGAAGTAAGGGCACTGGGTAAGATCTGTCATATTGTTTTGAAAGACCAGTGGCTTTAGTAAGCTGTGTTCTACTAAAATAGATGTAACAAGATTGAAGAAAGGTATTCACATGGAAGCTACTTCTGCTATGATCCTGCTTTTAGAAGACTTCCACTGATTGAAGTTTTTGGATAGCACTTGCTCTGAATTTGCATGGGAACTGCTTCTCCAGTGTCACTTTGCAGCTATTTATTTCAGGAAAAAGTGGACCTACAGTGCTGCTATGAGACCAGAACATCAGCATTCACCCTCTCTTGTTTCACCAGGACAGTTTATTTTAAAAAGCAAGACTACCATTGATTTTATTTGTGGAGAACAAAACTAATCTCTTTCTGACATCATCTGTAATTTAATATCTATGTATTGCGTCTTTAATTACCCATTTGTAGCCACTGGATTCAGCTGAGACAAATCCGCACTAGGCTTGCGATGTCCTATGTCCTTGCTGACATGGCAAATCAGGCACATGTCAGAAAATCAGAGGCAGCTTCTTAAAGTATTGGTTAGCTTAATACGGAATAGCAGCTTGGGAACTGCGCTGGCTTGCACCATTTAGCAATATTTAAGGGTCAGTACATAAGGCCAAGCAATTTCTCTCTGTTCCAGATATATACTCTGCTGGGAACTATGAGCCCTTGCTCTTCTCTCAGCCATGGCAAAATCTAACCCACTGTGTTCCTGGAAAGAGTTAATTTTGCATTTTTCTAGTTATTTTTTCCTCATGAAAATGAAATGGAAGTAATAAAAAAGGAATTGATGTGGATGAACATAAATACTGCAGTCTTTGCAATTAGGTTATGGTGATTATCATTGTTCCTTACTGAAATGGAAGTCATCTTGTCATTATTTTATACTGGTGAGTAAATGCTGTCTTGGTGTGAGCAACAAAGAACAAGTGTGGGTAGCATTTCCTGCCCATTTTACAGGCATGGCAAACACTACCCTGCTTTCCCTCTCACTGGATTGTACACTGAAAGGTTTCACCTGGCATCCCTAGGCAGGGGCAGCTCAGTTTTCCACAACTCCTATGCCCTATCCACTCTATTTCATTATGAATGGAACAATAGCACTGTTTACTGCAATAGCTATAAGAATACCTAGAAACATATTTTGGCTCATGAGTTTCTATTTTCACCAGCTCTCACTGGATGCTTATGAAGCTGTCACATCTGAGTATGTGAAAGTTAGCTTGTCAGCAGCTTGGCCAGTCTATATATGCCTATGAGTTCATGCAAGACTTGTCTTTTACTGTAAACCACTGAGCATATGATACATGTGTGATGTGATGAGTCTCTGTTCTTTCTGCTTCACCTACTGTTTTACATGCTGTTATCTCCAAACAGCTGAAGTGAGTTCTCACATACAAACTGCCTGCAAAATGTTTGAAGGTTTTGTGTTATGTTTTACTGGGGTGTTCTCTCTGTGGTTTTTGTTGTTGCTGCTGTTGTTTAGTTTGTTTGTTGGATTTTTTTTTAAATATTGGGTTGCTGGAGGTTTTTGTTTGGTAGTGTTGTTGTCTTTTTGTTTGGGTTTTTTATAGTTTTGAGCTTTACAGTGAGTCATGATGTTGTTAGAGCATAAAACTATTAGGTATTTTTAGAGTTTGACTTTCATCTCCATATATTTTTCTCAATTAGGTGATTGTCATAAGCAATAGAATCTTAGTGTACTGGAAAAAAGTAGGGATTCAACTGAAGTTGGTGGAATGTTTGTGAAAACATGTGCAAAGATTCTACTCAGTGGTTTATAGTCACCTAAAACATAGTTCACTGAACTTTAATGATGACCGTTTTTCACAAGCAAGTAGAGAGTTTGTTTTCAGTATTGAATTTTACTGGTATGGCTAAGGAAAATCTTTTCCAATCCACTGACCTGCTTTACTATGTATGAATGAGATACTTGCCATTTTAGCACAGGAGCAACTGGCAAATTGGGTGATTAGTATTTCTGTTCATTCTGCACCTCTGCTATCTACCAGAGATTTTAAGGGCTTACAGTAGGTTTATTTCATCTTTTCTACAACCACAACATTTTCAGTAGGTGTGAGTTGCAGTTTGGTCTGTGATTAAGAGCATAGAGCAGAATAAGATTAGCTGTTTGTACCAAGTTCACTTTCATAATGGCAGCAGCCTAAACCTATACTATTTTCTTGATTCCCATTACCATAGACATGCCTGAAAGCACCTGCTAACATCAAGAAAGTTTATTATCTGGAAGAAGACTGAAGGGAAAGAGATATTCCTAACAGCCAGTTGAAATGCCTTGCAAGACTTAAGTCTGCATACTAGAAAACCACCAGCTGATTCTGATTATGGGAGCAATTGGAAATGTCTTTTAGAATTTTGGAATCAAGAAACCCCTAGTATTTCTAGTCTTAAGAAATACTGCAGTCATCTTTTCTTACAGAATTTCTTCTTTCATCTGACACAACCATCCAGTTTAGCACCAAAACAATTACCTACCTACTCCACAAAACAGTTACAGAGAAAGGTTTTACAAACCTCCTCTATACAGTCAGTAAAGGGTCACTGTTAGGAATAAGTCTAACTTGTCTTTTCTTTCTGTGGGGATGAGGATCAACTAAGCAATCTTAGAAGTCCCTTCTAACCCAAAATGACCTTTGACTGTAAATTTGTTGCTCACATTAACTTCCATATCCTTTGTAATTATCTGGTTTTTCTTTTACTCTGATGAACATGTGGCCTTAAAGTATAGCCTTAGATCAATGACTACGATCTGGTTCAACAAGATATCCTGGTTTTCCTCACCATATGTCTAGCACACTCTGTAATACTTTTTTATAGCCAATGCTTGTTATTATTTCACTCAAACTCAATATGCAGCCATATGGTAAAAAGTAGCTGAAACAGGTAAGTGCACTGTGCAAATATTGTTAAAAGCTGACTTTAATGAACTACTGAGTTCACTTTTGGTTTTATTTTCAATGCAATTTTCAGCAGCTAATGTTTGTTTACTCACAAGCACATTTCCTTAACGGGCTTTTCCAAGTGAGAAGTGAAACATTTTTCATGCGAAGTCTGTGTTAGAAACTACTTTACATAAAGAATGATGCAGTAGAAATTTGCACAGTGGGCTTAAGCTCATTCTTTACATGTGTTTTTCAAGCAGTAGGGTGAGATGATTACCTGAGTCTCAGCTGATGAAGGTGGTGCTTTCACTGGTGAGGGGGGGAATCTACCTAGTCAGAAATTTGGGGTTCTAATTACAACATTGCTAGCAAGAGGATTTCTGTGCTACTGGACAACAGTATTTGTGTACGAAATCAACTTTTTTTCAGGTGATATGATGAACATACTCCTTAGAGAAGTAAAATAGATAATTGTCAGTCTTAACTATGCAAACCTTGCAAAACAGAGGCTAGGTATCAGTGAATAGATGTACAAACTTGAGAAAATCACTAAGAAACGAGAAGCCGTTGGTGAGAATAGGGAACAGGAGAAGGTCAACGATTTTTTTTTTTCAAGAAGGACACAGATTGTTTGTGAAAATAATAAAGTCAGATGAAGTACTGAAAGAACTTCCTAGTTCATATAAGAAGTTATAACTGCTGAGCCATGTTTCTGTACACCCCCAAAATATTACAGTCCTAGTGCACAGATGTCCCTCAGACTGGTAAGAAAACTGAGAAAGCAAGACAGCTTTCTGAAAAATTTATTGAGTAGAAGCAACATTTTAGACCTCCATGCAGTATTTGATTTTCTCTATGTTTGCTATGCATGTATTTGCTATGCATGTACTTTATGCTCCTAAAGAGTTGTGAAGTAAAATGCAAGCCACAAAGGGCAGATCTTGCTGAGATACTGGGAAAGATGTCAGAGGTTAGAGCCTGCTTCTGGTCCAGTTAAATGCTCAAAATCAGGCACAGAATCTAATTCACCAAACCTAAGATATGAAGTATCTGGTGAATTCCCATCTGTGAAGTTTATTTAAATGAAATTTCACAGAGATGTATGAAAATTAGTATGTTGTGACTTGGAATGATTTCTACTGTCCCATAAATTCTTCTCTTAACATAGGTTTAACAGTTTAACTTCAGAAGAGACTACTCACTCCAGTGTTTTAATTGCCACTATGTTAGAGTGTATGAAGAACTGTTTGGGTCCTTTATAAAACGTTTCAAACTTCATTTCTACAGAGTTGTTCAGTTTTCCAAAACTAAATTCATTTCCAAAACTAAAGCTTATGACAACTGCTGCAAGAGGACAGAAGGTTCTATCCTCCTAGAACCTCCACTGGAGGAAGTTGCTTGGGTTGGGTACTCCCAGTATTTCCACAATGCTGAGTTGTACAATTGTACCCCAGACTTCAGAGAGAAGGGTAAAAGAAGTCCAAGGCTAGGAAGCATTTTCTTGCTTCAGCCGAGGCAGACTTGAAACAAGACATACTGTGGAAGCCAGCTCAAGGCACAAACCAACTCACAAGCTGACCTATCTGGTCTCCAATACTGCAGACACCATTATTCTGGAAGCCAAACTGTGCACTGGGATAATATAACACTCCTAGTGCTTCCAGGCAACTGGTTATTGTCTAAAACATTGAGATTTAGTTGTGAATTTGGCCTGACAGGACAATTGCTCATGGGCAGAAGCTAGAAGTTTCTTGACTCAAATATGGAAAGCTGTGAAGAATGGTAGGAAGTGATCACAAAAATCAACTAAATAGACAGGATCCCAGTACCATGCAGAAAAGGCCAAGGATTTTCTCCAGTCAAAGGTCATTATCTACGCATCTGCTGTGTGCTGGGTGTTGATATAAAACATGCACCTTTTGTTGATCTGCACGTTTTGAGCTTCATTTGTTAATTGATATGCCTCAGGTACTGCAGCAGAATGTTCTGCCTAGAGTGGGGGTAAGCCAACTTGAACAACACCCTATTTGCAAAACCCACCAGCGATGGATGGAGGAGAGGGCACACACTGCTTTTGGTATTGCAGAATGCTGAAACTAGCCTGACTCATCAGTTCTGAACTTAAAATGATCTGGGGAAAAACAATGCTTCCTGGCAAACTGGCCATGGTGATACAAGGTTCCTGAAAAAGGAATCAGTGATATTACTGGTAACTTGTCTAAAGCTGCTGACTTGAGACAGCTGGCCTAGGGACATTTGACTGATAGTCACTTTACCCTATAAAAGCACAGTCCCACTTTGTAATAGTAAGATCTTCTAACATATTCCTCCTTAGAGTGCATGTGGATATTTCTCCCTTGAATAGTCACACCCCTCAAGGTGTCCTCATAACTAAGCCAGAGATGTATCCATAGTCATTGGTAGAGTGGCACAATATAAATATCTACTTAATTATTTTGCTAACATTAATATAACTGATTCAATGTTGCCTCAATAAATAGTGCTCTATACTAGTACTTACAGCTATCTATACTGTGTAGCAAGTAATTCTGATTAAGATCTTTTAGTGCAATCATTATCATCAATTTGAAGAAATAATTTACTTATATAAATATATTTGGTTTGCCATCCTTAATCATATAGAGTCATATAAAGGCTCAAGTACACCTATGTAATTCTTTAGTTGTAAAGGAATAAGTGTAAGTCTAATAGAAATGTAAAGAAATAAGTATATATAAAGTAATAAACAGTTGACCAAGTCTGGGGCTAGGATTGGATCCAGCACACCAAAACCCCATTCTAAGAAGGCATTTAGAAAGCATGCATATTGTTTCTGCACTGAAAGGAAGTGTCTCCTTGATGAACCTTGTGCAAAGATTCCATTCTGCCCAGACGGGTACCCTGTCAGTAACAGCAGCACAACTGCATATGTGACTTAGCTGTAGTTCTGGGCTACTCTTATAACATGCTCCTTGATGTTATTTCAAACTATAATCATAGCAGATAATTAAACTACCTGTTTCCAAGCCTGCATAGTTTTTCTTTTTGTCATTGTCCTTTGTACAGTATTTGCATACTCCTTGGATTTTGCCTGCCTATGCAAGTGAAGATAGGATTGTTGTTAAGCGAATTATCTCACATAGGTTATTGGAGAAATAGTCTACCAGGATGGAAAGGAATTGTTTAGAAGACAATAGTGGCAGGGAGACAAAAGTATAAAGTGGCTGTATCCTAAATGCACTGTAGCAATTAGACTTCCTGAGAGTTTTAGAGAACAGAGGATCAGAAGTGGTTTTTCAGTGAAAGAGGTAGAGCAAAACATCTACAGCTAGACCCCAGTAAGTTTATGAAAGGGATTTTATGACTTGAGTCTTGTGATACTGGGATCCTGGACATGGCAATAAAGAGACCATTCTCCAATTCTGTGCTTCTATTTTAAAGACCACAGAAACCCTTTTAAACACAACCTGAGGTCTGTACCTGTGAGGACACCAGCCTTTCTGAAGCTGAAACTTTTGAGATACAGTTTCCCACCACTAAGCATTGCCTACAATTATTTCCTTCATAACCACTTTAATAAACAAGAGTAAGAAGCTGTAGCTAGCCACTACTAAGTCTTGCTCAGAAACTCTTATTGCCTAGGCCTCTGTCTGTATTAATAAAAAAGTTTTGACCTTGGAGAGACACTTGTTCAAACCTGGGTTTTACTCAGGAGAACATGTACACTGTTTTGATATATGCTGAAAACTTACTAGACATGAAAAACAGTTCTCATCTTGCACAGCCATGAAGTAAATGTCCTAGTGGCTATGAACACCCCAGATATTTTTGAAATTGTTAATTTTCCATCCAAAAAGCCATAGAATCCAAAAAGCTATAAGAAGATAAGAGAAACAAATGAGCTAGGGAATCTGGCTTGTCTTTTCAGTGCAATTATTAGAATTTTTTCACTTCATTAGACTTAAGTTGAACTGTTCTTTTTAGTAGTGTTTTAATAGGCTACAATGCATTCTAAAAATCCACTTTTCTTCAGGAAAAGAGAGGTTTTCCTCTGGCTTTTGGTAAGGTAGGACATGATAAGATTATACTTGATTTCCTCTGAAACCTGGTACCTGTAGATCTCAGTGCTGCAAGCTGCATTTTGATATATTTACAGAAGCACACTAACGTACAGCAGACTATACTACAGCAAATGTCTTTGAAAGCAGGGATGTTCTTATCTGTTTTCATAAAGTGTCTGCCCAAAGAGCAGGCCATATACCCCACCCTCACAGTACCATATTTATTTGAACTTTGGGAAACAGTTGCAGGTAAAAGAAGCAGGAAAATAGCTGACTATGTTTCTGTAAAAGAGTAACTGCATAGAGAACTCAGATGGCTGCTTTCACTTTGGCCTATTTTGGCCCCATTTTCTCTCTTTGGGGTGAGTTCTCCTAAGAAGACTTGAGAAAGGGACTAATTTTTTGTACTGAATCTTGCTATTTGTCATCTGATCTATTTCACAAGAAGTAAGAATTTCCTTAGAAAGGGATTTAATTAGCTGACTGTGTTTTTTTAAGAGAAGCAGCAGTATCTGTGATCTGAGAATCTAGAAACGTTTTCCAAATATATTTTACTGATGGAGAAGGTAAGTATGTACCTTAATAAAAGCAGACTGAAGGACATCAAAGAAATACAAGTCCCATCTATGAAGTTTCATTACAATCCTCATGTAACTAGCTTTACTATCCTTGCAAGGTAGACTGTCAGTAAGCTTCAAGAGCAGGGCTGCCCCATGAGGGGCTATGAGACAGGAACAGAGGGCAACCTCAGCACCACATCCTCCCCAGCAGGACTTAACACTGAGGTTAAGCAGGACAAGGGTTGGTAACACATCGCGGAACAAGCCCTTTTCAGTCAAGGTGATTGAGTCAAGTTCAAGACCCACCCAGGAGATCTGGTTGGGCAGAGCCAGCCAGGCCTGGACACAGGACAGTCTACAGCAGCATGCACCAATGGCCCAGTCAGGAAAAGCAGCGCGTCAGTATGCCCGGGACAGAGCTGGGCACAGACCTACCTACAGCTTGGCTCAGGCAATGCACGGGTGCCTAGGGATGAACTTAAAGTGGAGTTTGTGAGCCCATGGGCAGAGGATGCACTGCTGGGGTCACCAGGGAGGCTGGCCAGGGTAGCTAAAGCCCTCTGTCAGACATAGCCACCCAACAATGAGAAGCCTCCACTGCCTTCTATAACACATCCTGTGTTCAACATTCCTAGTTTTAATAGCAATCATCTTTGTACTATAACTCCTATTTTTAGAGCAGCCACTTCTGGATTAATCATGTTCTTTCTGCTTTAACTGTAGTATTTAACCAGTGCCCTGCATATTGCTATTTTTAAATATTAAAGGGCTTTCTTTTGCAATAAAGAAACACATATGCTCAAATATATTCAGTCATACTCACATCTAAACATCTGTTAACAAAAGTTAAGTCAATAAACTTCCAGTTATTCTTCATTGCACAGCAGCACTACGTTTTTCCTTGTGAAATTCAGAACTGTTTGAGATCTCAGCAGAGCTTTGGAAAACTCAGAGCAGAAATTTAGCTGACATGATCCCTGCACCCACTCAAGATTTATTTTTTTTTCTGAAAGTATTAAGGAAAAAACCTTGTCCCAGCTTCTCTTACAGCTAAGTTCTGCTGAACTGACCACAATGCTGCTGACAGATCTTATCTCAAGTTAGGAGGATTGGTTACATGCGTTAGTGACCTATTCTCTTTTTTTCAAAACAAACTTGTTATATCTAAGGAAATGTCATCTGACATCTGCTTCTGACAGAAACATAGTGTGACTTTGCAATTTTCCTGCTTCTCACAAGTCAGTAGACCAAAAGACTGGTAGGGCTGATAATGCAATAGCAAGTGCTAGAGACCTTCTTTGCAGCAGTTCTGCCTTTACTGAACAATCATATTCCAGCAAGGCCTTTACATTAAAATATAGTGTTATACAAGGTATCACAGAGTCCAGAGCCAAGTGATTTTCAGCTGAATAAATCATCAGCACAGTTGACCACAGTCAGACCTATTACCAAGCAGAGTAATGGAGAATTATAACAAATATCTCATAATAAGATCTCACCAACTAAAGCAAAAAAACCAAACCATAAAATGAAAGAACAAAGCAAGTACTATTAAAAAAAAGAAAATGACAAAAATAACTGATACTTTCCTGCATCATCTCCACCACCCCAACAGGGAATACACTGCTAAAAATCTGAAACAACTTTGACTAAAGCAGCCCAGAGGATGTGAAAAGAAAATAGTTAAATATCTAAGCAAACTGTGCTGACATGCAGTTATTTAACTGTTGTGCTGGCATACTGTGTGCCTCAAAGAGCTAAAGGATCCTAATGGGGATTTTTAATCAGGAATTTGATAGTTAAATTAGTAAAGGTTTTTTTGTATGCTACACTAATGGTTTTCAGTCCTATTTGCTGTCTAGTCCTTCTCCTCTCCTGCTGCCCTCCTCTGCATATTTCATATTTCAAATTTCTCTTGAGAAGTATGTGCCAATAGCCTGGCTGATGTTTCAAATAATCCCTTTCTTGCCAGTAAGAATCTAAAGACTTTATTTTACTAATACAGAGATCTGAATATTTTATACTATTTGACTAAGATGCCATTTCAAGTCAGAATTTATATATACAACCAGGCAAGCTGTTTGATGCCCAAGCACTGTGCTCTGTACATGAATGCTGGGGGCATGAGGGGGCTGTTTCTGTACGTCATGAGAAATACAGCTCAAGTTGCTTCTCATAGGAAACAGTGAGGGAAACAGCGCTATTAACATGAGGGATGTTTGTGTTTTTACCTGTCATTTACATCTTGAAATACCAGATTGCTAGTATTTTCAATGGGTTTGTCAATATTGAAATTATAATGTTCTCTTCTTGTGCAAAAACCTGTATTACTGCACCTCCATTATTCTACCAGCAGAAGCTGAGTTTTCAGCTCCTTAATTCCAATTTGCATGTCACATTTGGAAATTTCTCTTGAGACCTTTACAACAAAGCACAGGACTCTGCCTGTAACACGGGAATTTTAGTTTGCTGTCTCAGCAAGAGGAATATTATTTTGGAATTTACTTCTTAGTAGGAGTATAAGAAAGCAGGGATGAAATCTCAGTATTTCAAGGACTACATAAAAGTCTCACAAGTCCAAGAACGTCACATGACTCAAGACAAGCACTTCTTTTAAATACAGCTTCTCTCCAGATTTTGATGAGCAATGGCATACCTGTTTTTCCCATGTTTACAAAGAGCTAAATCCTGAGGCGTGCTGAGCTGTCACAAGTATCTATGTTCAACAGGAGCTCCAAAACTGAACATTTGCAGGACTAGATCTATAAACCTAATTTTTCTACTGACTTCAGTCATGAAAGTCCTGTGCTTGCTTACAAGCATTGCAAGTTGATAAATTCTTCTGATAAAGCAAGGTTTCAAGAGCAGTTTTGCCTGTATGCCTTCTTATAAACTCTCAGATATCTGTTAGAGGACATAAAACAAAAAATAAAATTTTGCAAATCCATCCATTAAAAAATAATTGGTGAGTAACTGAGGTTCTGTTTTTTTAATGTCAACAGAGATTAACTAGAATTCTGTTTGTATGAGGTTTCAAAATGGATACTCTATCAAAGAACAAAACAAGCCCTTTTGAAATGTGTTGGCTGAGTAAAAACTGAAGGAGGATCATTGGATACAGTGATTGAAGGATTAAAGTTTTACCCATTGAATACTGGGGAATGCTTGTGAATGATATGCATTCCAAATGGAGGCAATACAGGAATGACAGTGATTTTCACTCTGGGCATCATGATTTTTAACCTTTAGGTAATCTTGTTCATCCTTACCAAGTAACAATACATACTGGTTGATGAACTGATTTTGGAAAAAAATCATAAAATGGTGAGAAAACACACACCTGCAATGGAATAGCCTACTCAAGAAGTGAACACACCGATTTCACCCTTGTATTTATTTAGTACCTAACCAAATGCCAAACTTCACTGGATACTTCCTAGGTCTTATACTGGAAAGGACAAGTGAATACCAGTCCTTGTTCATATCATCGAGTTTGATAGATTTTGCAATGTTTCCCCCTCATCTCTTCCTTCTGTGCCTCCCATGCAAACAGAAACTGAAGTCACATAAGCATGGACACACAGGCGGCCCGATCCTTCTCCTCCTCTTTGGCTGATCAACAGCAACACATACGCAGGCCTTCACTCACATACATCAAAGATACATTCACATTTACAGTCCTTTTCATGTCATGAACAATATTTTTTCACATTCTTTTCAATGAATTTAACCCTTGGTTAGATCCTACTGAGCAGCCTGCAGTCCTGAGGCCTTTAATAATTTCTTGTTGGCCTTGTTGACATCAAAGGGTGAAAACAGCCCACTGCGTTCATGTGACAAGACCACTTTGAACTTAATGACAAAATTATGTTCTTATTACTATCAGTAAAGTAATATTGAGGTGGCATTTGTTAGGGCAAAACATCAGTGACTAAAAAAGTGATTAAAAGCTGATACCATAGCTGTAGTTTAGGAGTGCATTAGAAGTATGGTTCAGAGATTTTTAACTTGTAATTACAAACCTCTTATAAGTACAGTATGTCACACAAAAAACTATAGCTAAACAAGTGAATCTATTTACATACTACTGAAACCAATGTGAGTTGCTAAGGCACTTAAAGCACCTGCTTGCCTAAATGAGTCTTCTGACTAAACATGTTCCTGCTGCATCTGTCTTCTGTAAGACATACATTTCCTGTCACAGAGATAATTTCAATTATTCAGGGTTGGTTAAAATTTTTCACTGACCTGCATACGTACAACAGAAAAATAACCCTTAATATGGCAGTAGAGTATTCTTAATAAAATCTGTTAGCTACTCTTAATAAGACTGTAATCCAGTCACTCCAAGACCTGTGTTCCCCAGAATTATTTAAGAACAACTGGTGCTATGTTCAGTTGTATGATGCCTAAAGAGATGAATAATGCAAAGTTTTCTGCATGTTCTTATTTATTTCCTACAACTAAGTAACAAGGCAAGTCATAAAGCAGTATCCAAGCTGAAAAACTGGCATCCAATGAAAAATAACAGTTATCAAAACAAGTCAGCTTTGGTGTACAGAATTGTATTTTGTTCTGCCAGCATTTCAACCCAGTTTGCTTCCCACTTAATATATTTGTGGGTATCGTCTACAAAAGCTGAAATGCTCCTCTTTTTTTAATTAACTGTAAATGAGAGCTTTGATTATAATTAGGAAAATATCTATTTAACTCTGTCAAGGAACTGCTAAAAAGTTGGCACGATTCAGTGACTGAAAAAATGTGATTACTGCAGTATAGCCTAAAAGCAGAACTTCATATAGCACTTCTCCTTTCACTTTGCTGTTTTGATGACAATTTAATTCTACTGAAGAACAAGCTCTACAGCTCCACACAGTGCTGACTTACCAACATCAAACCTCTGAACAGGCTACAGAAAGCCTACAGATTTTTCTAAATGTGGATAAAGTCAACCAATTTTCTATAATTTTTCACGTGCATTCTTATTTAATGGTTTTCTTTTTCATTTAGGTTACATAATATATGTCAGAATATATATATTCTTATATCTAAGAATATAACTGACAGTATTCACTTTTTTTTTGTGTGTTTGTATTTTCAGCTACTCTTGATGTCACATTTTTTGCCACTTCAGATCTCCAGTTTCTGCTGAAGTACAAGCTTCTGCCCAACAAGAACTTCAAATCTGTCTCCTTAAATAATTTACACACTAAAGTGTGGTGATCCACATATTCTTAATAAAATTTTAGCAGCAAAGACTTTGATGACATCCTAGAGACTACAAAGATGTCCCCACACATCAGTCACACAGTCTCAGACTAGAAGACAGAAACCTTGGCTTGTAACTGTCCTCATTGTTCTGAACCTCATAATTAGAAAACATATTTTACTAAACGTGCAGGGCACAGTCAGGAATGAGAGCAATTTACTAATAAATACAGTAATGAAAAGGCTCTATGTTATGTGATTATATTTTTGCACTGAAACGGTTACCATTTAATCAATGATGATTTGGAATGAGCAATCAATTTTCATGTAATTTACCAAGAGAGGAATTATTTCCAAGTTCTGTCCTGCAACTGCAAGGTACTTTAAGCCACAATACATAGATTATTAACAAATAGGTAAAAAAATAATTGTAAGTAATTTATTTTACATTGGACTTCTGTAGGGAACAGCTCAAAATATGATGCCATCTCCGACACTGCCAATTTCCATTGTATTTGCAGTTGTATTTTAGGGAAGTTTGGACAGTTCTATTTCAGTACCAACTTCGCTGAAAGTGACAAAAACCCCTAAAAAACAGTAGATTTTTTTTTTCACTGTAATCATTGTTCAAAAAGAACTAAAAGCTGAATTGATCACCTTTTTCCTTTGTACACAGCCAGGTCAATACAGACAGAAATAAGCTTATAGGGAAAAGACAGAGGGGAGTTGGAATTCCTGTTGCTCAGAACTCTATACAGTTGTAACACAAAAACTAGTAAGAAACCAGGCTCTTGAAACAAGCATGCAATTTGTGTGCCATTTCATTAATCACTTACAGCACTCTGCGTGTATTTCCAAGCAGCTTGAGAATAAAATTCTAAAGTTCAGATGATGCTTGGCTAGGAAAATATTTAAAAAGAACCAGCTCAACCACTACATAATCAAGAAGAGTGGATCCACTACAGCTCTCTCTAACCACCACGAAAAAAGCCTGCAGAGGGCACTGCTAAGCACTTGCATTTTAACTTACTTTAAGTTATTTAATACACATCTCAGTCCAAAGAAGTGCCTACAATGAAGAGACACAGAACACAAGGTGAAGATCCACTAAGATTATATAATATAATCCCAGCGTTTTCTTTCTTCCTTCTACTTGTTCCTTATATCTGCTCAAGGAAAAACCTGTGGATATGCTTTACACCCTGTCACCTGAAAGTCAGGGCCCTGCCTCTTGGATACAGACTGTGTTCCATGCTGCAGAGGTCGCTAGATCAGACTCCTGCCTCCACCATCTGTTGTCCTTACTGTTCACCTTCAGACCGAAAACATTCAAATTCATCAGCAGAGCTGAGGCATGAACACTGTATTACACATGTGTTACGGAAAACATGTATGGCTATATTATGAATAGCAATATAATTCAAGTGCACTTCCTTTGAACCTCAGATCAGACAATAAAGCAGATAGTCACAAAATTTCAGAAACATCTAGTAAAACAGTAATTTAAATGTATAATAGATGACAATTCTAGGCCATCCTATCTACCAATGCTTCCACATGCAAGAGCTCCTACCTCTCCAACTCTTGTCTGCTACTCCCATATCCACCTAATACAATCTAACCCTACTGTGGAGCCTGTACTTCATGTAGGTGATCTCACCTGGTAAAAACATGCAGTTATCACCCCAAAAAAGTTTCATTAATTTCCTTCTACACACAGCAGCATGGTTCTTTGGTCAGTTTGTTTACAGCAAATATAAAATGTCTTTCCAGCACTGGTTCATACTGAAAATTATGTTAGTAAATGCACATCTGAGTCAGTTCCTTCTACAACCCTTTTTCCTCTTGCAAAGTCATATACGGTTTATATACAGAGTCTTTATTGAGCAGCAGTGACCCAATGCAATTAAATGATCTGCAGTTCATTATGTTGGTGCTTTGCATAGAAGGCAGCACTGTGTGTTCCAGAATCTAAAAGAATTTAATTTTCTAAAGCTGAGATTTCAAAAATTATCTGTGATTCTGGATTTTTCGTCTTCCCAGTATCAAATATTGAAGGAACGCAGTTTAGAAACCACACTGGCTTTTGGCAAAAGCAATTGTGTGCACAAAGCAAATACTTCAGTGGTAAGCTGTTCACGAAGAGCATATTCACCAGTCACTGAAACCCAGATAATGAAGTCTGAAAGAACAGACTGTATTTCTAGGGATATTTTTCCTGATGCAGAAGACTTTTTCTAAAAAAATACCCTCCACTGAACTTATAGCAGTTATAAAAATCAAACAGAAGTCCTCAGGACTGTATAATCTGAAGAGCCCAGATTTTCTGCAAATGTTGTGCTAGGTATGTTAAATCTGATAGACCATGGTTTTGGCATTCAAAAACTTTGAAATACTTGCCTCCCTTTTTATCTGGCTTTATATATTGGTATGGCTGTTAATGCATGGAATGAGCACTGTAATGATTTCCCCTTCTATTTTCTCAGAGATAAGTAAACAAAAGAAAGTATTTTGG
Organism: Pyrgilauda ruficollis; assembly: GCF_017590135.1. Taxonomy (NCBI): domain Eukaryota; kingdom Metazoa; phylum Chordata; class Aves; order Passeriformes; family Passeridae; genus Pyrgilauda; species Pyrgilauda ruficollis. Next base: position 4,571,168 of record NW_024529266.1, read on the forward strand.
GCCCAGATTTATTTGATTTCTAACCTAACTAAACCATAACTAACCTAACTAAATCATAACCACAACTTTATCCACTCTAAAATTCACTAGTAAGCTTGAAAATTTTAGCTTTGGGTACTTGAATGCTTGGTGAAAGCCACTTTTCAATAATATATACATTTAAGAAATTTAGAATACAACTTTGTCTGTTGTTTGATTTATCCAGTGGGGGAAAAACCCCAAAACAAAGCATTACTGAACGCACTGTTGAAGAAGTCAGGAAACTGGGTTCTAATGCTACTGTTTTATACTGCTAGTGACATAAATTGTAGAGTCAAAAACTGAAATGGTACCTTGTGGTGTGTACTAAATACACTATAAAATGGATGGCAGCATATTACATATAATCAGAGAATGACCTGAAACCAGTCATTATTAATTGCATTAATTTATAAATTATCAAATGGTAAATAATATTGCCAAATAAATTTGGGACCATTTGTGAGTGACTGATTGCTAGAAAAATCAGCTAGAATTTATCTAATTGATTTTATTACTTGCACTTTCTTAGTTCAAAATTAACTTTTCACTGTATTTAAATGTAGCTGGGTATAGTAAACAACTTTGAAAAATTGTCAGAAAGTAAATCTAAACATTAGGATTAAGAACTGTACTGTATTCTGTACCAGAATTATTGGTTTTTGTCCCCATACTTCAGGCCATCCACTGTACCTAAGCAAAAATTGCTGCATTGATTAATAACAATATAATAAACTGTTCTTCCCCTTCTTCCTAACAGTCTCTTCACATGAATACTCCTTCCAGCTCTCTCTGCTGATTTCAGAAATTGTCTGAAATAATCAGAGTGATTTTCCTCTTTACTAATTGCAACTGACTAGCCTTAGCATCTAATCCACTGTTTGTTTGGTTTTCTTCCTTTTACTTTTAAAATATGCAAGATTTTCTTGTGGTGTTACAAGAAATAACTTCCCTTTACTGGGTTTGTTTTAGAGTGTTTGTGGTTTTTTTTAAATTTATGGTATTATTATTTTGATACTTCAGATTTCATCTTTAAGGATTATAACAACCATTATAACTCACCCTCTGAGAACATCTCTGTGGACAGTCTGTGGGAAAAAGGTTTGAATATTTGTCCTACCTCATCCTGTTTATCTGGAACTGTTTTAATGTAAATATCCATTTAGTGTATCAGTGGATGACTAACAACATGGGCAGTTTAAATAACAGGCTAATCTCTGGCAATCTTCACAGTCCATCAGTAGAAATCTGCAAGATAAAAGACTCATTTGTTCCACAACCAGTTTAAGTGAAAATAACTTAATGAAGACATTTTTATGTACATAACACAGACGCTCACTCACTATCACATACTTAGTGTGTTTTATATGACACAATACTTGCATGTGTAAGCAGCATGGCAAAAACTTTATGACACTGACTCTGATCATGCCTCAGTCTTTCTGAGTTTTCTTCTTTTACTCTGAGCTATACTGCTAGTAGTGACAACAGTGGGGGGAGGAGCAATTGTTCGGTTTAAATTCAACAAGCAGGAACTAACACTGTTACTGTTCATGCAAGAGCTGCATACACATTAGGTGAGAGCTAGCTGCACAATCTAAGGGACAGCTCAGGGCAACACCTGCACATTAACACCAGGAATGTTAATAGAGGCAACTACACAGAACAGCTACCCTCATCCAACATTTCCATTCCACACCTACTTTGTCACCAGCAGTATCTCCTCCTTCCTTTCACTAGCCTGCTAATATCCAAACTTATATACCTGGGCATATGACATTTCAATGTCCCTGCATATTCCCACAGCTCTGCATGAGCTCTTCCTTTCCAGGACACAATCATCTCAGGAGTATGGTTTTCAAAACAATATGACTGTCATATTATAGGCAGCTGCAATCAAGACTTATTTTCAGCTTGGTGAAGTTGATGACAAGTGACAAGTGGACCTTTGTGTATAAAGGGCTTTCACAATTCTCTTGAGCTTTGTTATCATAGTGTTGCCACTGTCTCCTGTAACTGTGCCTTGGCAGCCACTGCCAGAGCTGTTCAAGAAACTCTCCACTGCACACATTTAATTTCTATACAACTTTTGCACCCTAGTATGGGAGTGTAACTCATCCATTATGAATTACAGTCCCATACTGCAACACTTAGAAATGCTTTTTGAGCCAAGTACAAACAGACTATTATTAGAAAAAGTTGATCACTACTGATTTACCATTCTAGGCATCTAGATTTGTCCTTGATTCAGCCTACAGAAAAGTACCACGTTTGGATCACGTTTGCATTATTGGTGTTAGGAGTTCGGTAGCCACACTTTTAACAACATAGTGCCATCACCATGATTTCTAATTTCAAATATGTGCCTCATGTCTCGCCACAGAGAAAAGAACAATAGCAGCAATCCAAAAATTGCAAAGGCTTCAGCCTCTACTTTTTGCACAAAAACTGTACTTTTTGTACAGTTACCACAAAATCCTACCATGCAGTGGCTATTAAAAGCAGTAGCTATTTTCTTCATTAATGCTGGTCTTGGCACACAACCTCACGTTGATCCACAGGCATGAACAGCATGATCTGGAAGTATGCTTGTTTCTTACACAGCCATGTTAGGATGCTGCAGCATTAACTAAGGAAGCTACAAACAAGTATGAGAAACATGGAGGTCTCTTATTAACTGTTTCATGGAATTTCTTTGACAAACCTCTCCTTACTTTCAAGTAAAATGAACTCGGCTAAATGGAATTAATCCAGAAGGATGATTATAGTTGCAAGTATTCTTCAGTGTGTATTTTGTACCATTTACTTCACATTCTGAGGAATACGAGAGACAATAAAATGAGATGGTGCTGCATTCCTAACATTACTTCCATTTCCTAATTTAGAAAGCTAGCAGTCAAAAACACAGATCAAAAAGATTCAGAGAAAAGACTAAAGCAAGGATGGTAGTTGTAGCATAAAACACTGGTTGGCATATATTTGAGAGTGGTGAATTTGATTTTAATGCGTTTCCAACTAGCCCAACTAGTTAAAAGCCTAAGGTATGAAACATCTGGGTATTTTGTTCCCTTACTACTATTTTTTTTCCAAATTATATTATAGTTTTGTTAGGATTCTAATATATGTGTCCTCTTAACTCACTTCTCTTTTTGTGCTTGTGTTCAGATGAAAATATTTCAGCTGGAAAATTGTATTCAGATGGTAACAAAATTCATATGGTAACATAACCAGAAAGCTGCTGGGAGAGAGAAGGCCTTTGGTGTGCAGATAACCTATGTTCTTTGAAGAGCACTGGGTAATTTGTGCAGTGAGACCTGTTACCAGACAGCTCAGTCCGGACAAACTCCTCTAACAGGCAGTGTGAGGGGACTGGCTCATAAAACTCTTCTGATTATTTCTACCAATAGCTACTTCTGTCCAACACAGTCACCGCCCTTACAATGGCATGGAGATTTTACCTTTAGTTCTCTTCTATTTCATTTTATTTTCCAGTTACAGAAAAAGACTAAAAAGCTTTATTTACTACCTCTAAAGCTACAGCTTCCTGCTTTCCATTCTTCGTAACACACGCTCATGCTCTCTCCACAATGTGTGAATAAAAGCATCTGGGCAATGACAGAAGATTAACAAACAGGTCTTGGATAAAAATAACAGTGTGGATCCTCAGTCCAACAAATCTGTTGGGATAAAAGCTTGTGGTAGCACCTGTCAGAAGCCTGATGCCAAATGCAAGACGCAGCACACTCACTGCGTGAGTAACTGTGCCCTGCACTCATCCTTGTCCCCACCTTAGTGGCAATGTTCACACCGGACACTCAAAAGGCTTTCTCACATGGACTTCATCACAGAACCACAGAATGGCCTGGATCAGAAGGAACTTCAAGGCTCATCTAGTTCCAAGCTCCCTGCCATGGGCAGGTGCACGTTCCACTAGGCCAGGTTGCTCAGAGCCCCATCCAACCTGGCTGGAACACTTCCAGGGACGGGGCATCCACAGATTCGCGGGGCAACCTGCGCCAGGGCCTCATCGCCCTCACAGCAAATAACTTCGTCCTGAGACCTACTCCAAACCCACTCTCTGCAAGTTTGAACCCACTCCCCCTCATCCTGCCGCCCCGGCTCTGGTTCTGTCCCCCCGCCGCTCCTCTCCCATCCGCGCCCGCGCCCCACACTCGCGCAGCCCCTCAGCCCCGAGCCCAGCCGCGCCTTTTCCGCCCGGACCAGTGACGCGGACGCTCTATGACGTCACTTCCGCCCGCTCGGGTCCGCTCTCCCCGTGCCGCCACCGCCCCTCGGGGCCTCGGACAACGGAGGGGAGGGGGAGGAGGGAGAGGAGGAGGGGAGCAGAAGGAGCAGAAAGAAGAGGAAGAGGAAAAGCAAGAGAACGAGAAGACGGAGGGGGAGGATCCGAAGAAGGAGGAGGAGCGGAAGAAGGAGGAGGAGGAGGAAGAGGAGCGGAAGCGGAAGGGGGAGGAGATGGCGGCGGGGGCCTCGGCGACGGCGACGACACCGATCCGGAGCGCGGGCGGGCGAGACACCCGCGGGAGGGCAGAGCCGCCGCTGCCGCCGCCGCAGCGACCCGGCGCCTGCTCGCAGCAGTGACTGCCCGGCCGCGTCCCCCTCGCCGCTGCCGCCCGCAGGCCGCCCGGCCCTAGCCCAGCCCGCATCCTCCCCCGCTCCCGGTTGCTGCGGCTCTCTCTCGTCCCTGCACCGGCGGCTGTCCCGGCGCCGGGGAGGTCTCAGTCCCCCGTCCCCAGTGGTGCTGAACCCAAGGGTCCCGTCGGTGTGCCGGTGATTATGCGTGGTTTGTCGCGGACGCTGTATCTCTCCTTCCGCTGATGCCCCCGCTGTTCCCCCGCCTAGGCTAGAGCAGGCTGAGCGCCAGCTCCTCTGGAAATCTTCAGCCATGTATTTCCTCAGCGGCTGGCCCAAGAGGCTCTTGTGTCCTCTGGAGTCTCTGGAGCGACCGCTTCACATCCAGACGGATCCCCAGAGAGCTTTCTTCGCAGTTTTGTTCCCATCTCAGCTAAGCATCTGGTACTGCAGAGTGAGTATCCATCGTTTTATAAGCTCTCGGACGCTGCTTTACCAGCTGAAAAGACCTGTCGTCTGCTAATTTTTTTTTCTTCCAGAAACGGTTGTAAAATTTGATGCTAACTTTACAGGATATTCCAGTGTTTGTGAAACTGAGCAGTTATCCACGATGTTTAGTGATAGCAGTATAGTCTTAAGAGAATATGCAACCCCAATCTGCTTACAGTTAACACCGGTTTTTCCTAAAAAAACGAGACTTCCAAGCAACTTCTTTTGAGACTGTATGTTCTGCTTGTGCAGTGTAGGGTTTTTTGCATGTATGTTTCATGTCTTTCACCTTTGTATTTTGTGTGTTTTATGTAAATGAACATATGAATATAGAAGATATTAAAGACTCTTTGTAAAACATGGAACAAATGCTATCACTACCCAGAATGTAGTAACACAGAAGTTCACAAAGTTTTCTTTTTATGGAAAGTTTAAAAGTTTTGTGGCTCTAAAAGAAGACTTGTCATGGATTTTGCATGGAAGGTGCTGGTTTAGCTATATCTAGTTTGAAACTGTGTGAATAATTTACATTAAGCACCTTGTTTTTAATTCACATTATATTAGTCTGGTAGCAAAAATGCTGTTTGTCAGTTTGATTTGATGCAGTCAATGAAAACTGTGATACTTTACATTTTGATGCTGGATCCTTTTAAATACTGCCCAGATTAGACCCTAAATCTGTCTATAAATATCTCTAGATCCAGGTGGTTTATAGAGTTCATCTCAGATTACCAGCAAAAATCAGCAATCCAGTTTTAGAAAGCTGATACTGAAAGATGTCAAATGCCAGTCATAGCCTTAAAATCTTGTTTTAAGTTACGCAGCAATTTCATCACATTATATTTTATTGTGCTCAGTAAGGCTGTTGACTGGTTCCTGGCTGGAGTGCTCATGCTGTGTTTTGAACCTAGACAGGTATCCAGCTAGCACATAATCAGCCTAGTAGCTTGGCTGTGTGAACATCATCATCTGGCCTCTGTTTTCTTCAGTTTTTGGCACATAGTGTATATAAAGTGTACACTTAGTTTTTGCCAGTTGTTGAACCTGTAGCTGTAGTCTGTCAGCACAGCAGAACTGATCTTTTTCGTGGAAAGACATAGAAAACAACAGGCTCATGAAATGCTTCACAAGATGTGCCCTGTTGTCTAGAATGTAGTTTACTTTATGGTCTGTTTTCAAGGATGAGGTTCATTAGCTTGCGTGCTTAGACTTGTTTTGAAATGTTAAACATTGTATGACTGGCTGCAGACAGCACTAGAAGAATTCACTTGATGCAGAAGAGTTGACTAAACTTACAGGTCATTAATATTTTTTAAATAGATTTTGTTTCCTTTTGCAATGGGTGCTTTTGAGGAAGCTGCCAACTTTGCCAGGCCTGAATGCTGACTGATCATAAACTGAAAAACTTGTTAGAGTCTCATGGTCTCTGTGGACAGCTGGCTGTTATCAAAAGCCTGGAAGAAAAAAGGATTTGGTCAAGGTCATTTTAGAAGAGAATTTCTTGCATTATTTTTAGCTGGGGTCCTGAATGTGGTTTGTTTTATTTTTTTTTTCCCCAGGCTTTTCTTTTTTTCAATTTCTTGTTTGTTTTTGAAGTTGAAGCTTAAAATCATATGTTTGAACTTTAATAAAATAAAATTACTGCATTATAGAAAATGTTTTCATTGGTCAGAAGTACAGTCTTTGGAACAAGGATAAATTCTGTCAGGTTGCACTAACTTGATTTCTTGTTGCAGAAAAGCCTTCAGGCTGGTGTTCTTGTTAAGACTTGTTACTATCTCAGCTATGTATCAGAGGTTTCACATAAGAATGAGGTGCTGAGACTGGGAAAGTTCTGTTCTGAAATTTTCAGAAATGCTCTTTGAAATGCTTCCAGGTGTGTGAGTTTACATTCAGTATTTGTATTTTTAAGGTTAGTTATAGTAATGTTTAAAACTCCTTTTCACCTACTGTGCACTAAGAACGAGTGGAACTAAGGAAAGTTGATCCCAAAGTGTGGATTATTTCCTGTTTTGGAATCAATATAGGTATTATGACTCAAAACAGGGTAACTGGTGTTGAGAAAAAACAGATGGAATTCTGCTAGTGTTTTTGAACCAAAAAGTTCTTGACTTTTTACATGTTAGGAGAGATTGGATTGTGGATAGGGAAGACCTCTCAGATGAATGATTTTGGTCATGCACCAGTATTGATGAAAGGTTGTTGAGCACAGCCCCCAGATATGTTGACATTTATTTATAATTATATACATGTGCTACTCTACTAGTATATACGTTATCAAGTATCCACAACGTTGTCTGATTTTTTTCATCTGTTTAGAAAGGAGCTACACTGGTCACCTAGTCCAACTGCCTGACCAATTCTGGGCAACCAGAAGTTAAATCAGGTTATTAAGAACATTATTAAAATGCTCTTTTACACTAGTAGACTCTGGACATCAACCACGTCTCTTGGATGCCTGTTCCAGAGTTTTAAAAGGAAAAAGAAAGAATGACATAATACCAAAATGAACACATTTTAAAATTTTTACTTTATTTTATTTTTTAGAGATACAAAAAATCCTTTCTTTCTCCCCATTGGATTCTGTTAAATACACCCCAGTGTGGAGACCTCTGCTCCAAGCATTTTCCTTAAATCAGCCGTTTTAGGTCTACGTACTGAAGATAATTCCTTGACACTTAAGAGCCAGTGTACTTATTTTCATTGAAAGCTTGTCAAACATTTTCATTCAGGTAGTTTAAGTACTTGGGTGTTTAAAATGAGAAACATCAGTGAATTACAGAACCTTTCTGAAATGCTACAATGAGATAATTGCTGTTTAATAGATTGATTTGGGAACTGAAGATGAGATTTCACAAGGCAGCTATGCAATCCTGTGTGTCATCTTTCCTGCTTGCACCTCTATTTTAATGGAGCGTATGATGGACTAGTGATGTCTTTTTACAGGACTGTTAAGCTTAATGAACAAATAGAAGCCTGTTTATTCAGTTGATGAAAGAATGAAAGGAACATTATAGTTGGCCCTTTGAATGTGTTACTCCTTAGACAGTTGTGGCTTTAATTTTAAATTGGTTTAGTTATCTCTTGAATTCTGAAATTCACGCATAGGACTCTAGGTATTAAGAGACAAGGTAATGTAGCTAAGGAAGAAGGTGTCATAGATGAGTGGAGTTCCCTGCCTAACCCTTGACAAATGAGTTGTATGCAGCAGGAATAGTCTGCTGATGTAGTTGTACATATAAATATCGTTCAGCGTTTCCTTTCTTTAATATTAACAAACTTCTGACAATGACAGGAGTAAGTACTGGACTTGAATATTTAATGAAAACTCCTGTAGGTTGTTGCAACTATCTGTTATGACTGTCAGTCAAAACCAGTTTTGTGAGCCCTTTCGAGCTAAGCTTGTCCCATCTGCTCATTCAGAGCAGAATTCTTGATTATCTGTATGCTTCTTCACTTATGATTTACATTTACTCTTGTTTTTCTTCTTTTTTTATTTTTTTCTAATGATCTGATATTGAGTCTGAACACCTAAATGAACTAAAATAAGCTTTTGAGAAAGCATGCATGCCAGAATCCTAAATTGTCAAATAGTCGGTATTTAAGTGCTGTGTAAGCACTTGGTATTCAGACAGCTCTCACAGCTCTCTCGTATGTGCTCTTCAGTCTCTAGCTCTTGCCGTGTTAGAGTTGAAGTCAATGTGTGCTTTAAATCTAAGCATACAATAGCATAAATCAGGGGACTGGGCTTCTGTTGGGAAAGTGATCTCTGTAACCTGGAATTTTGCCACACTATAAAAGGAATTACTTGTGACACAGTGCATAGAGTTCATAAGATATATGAATAAATAATTAAAATTGTCTGCAGTTGTTTCTGTAGTATTTTTTAACTTATGATGGCTGTTAAAAAGTCATGTTTTCACTATACTTTCAAGATTGTGTTTTCATCTCAGAAGTGTAAGCAGAATAATTTATAGAATTATTGTGTGTGGCTTTTTCTTAATAGAATTAGATGCAACCTCTGGAAGCTTTTTATCTAGAATTTAATTGCAGAATGGGACAAAAGATGTCTTGATATAAGTTGTTATGTTGGCTGTGTATTGTGAACAATATGATAGAGATAGCATCAGTGCAAGTTAGGATATCCTACCGCTTCTGCTGTGTTTTCTTCCTTAGTAGTTTAACCTCCAAAATGCTGATCTCTTATTTAGGCCCTTTAGACACTTGTCTGAGAAGGCCACTTCTTTTTATTTGTCAGCAACAGTAACAGTTGTGCTGTTGTTTCTATGAAAAAGATGCACTTGTTATTGCGTAATGAAAAAAATGTTACATTGATGAATTTATCTAATGAAATCCAAAATTGTCATGTGGTTATTTAGTAGGATTTACAGGCTTTCAGTGTCTTCTGTGTTATAAAATTGATGATCCCTGGAAACGGTGTCATAATTACATGCATGATGGGAAAACGCATTCTCAGTTATGACTTTTCAGTGTCAGTTGCATGTATGAGAAAACCAAAGATGTATAGAATATGCCTTTGCTTTTTGGCAGCATTTGCAAGCAGGAGGTTAACTGAAAGCTTTCATTTGAGAGCGGTAGCGGTTGACAATTCTGCACTTTGTTTTTCTGAATTATTTCACAATAGTCCTGAAATACACGATTGGAAGCTGTGTCTGGTCTGCTCTGTTGGGTGGATCTTCTGTTGATTTTAAGCTTTCCAAACACTTTCAAAATTAAATTAAAGTAGTTACGGTTTTATAATTAACATTGCTTTCAGAAATTCATTTGTCACCATCTTGTATCTCTGTTACTGACAAAATGGCCTTTTGTGGTCTATTTATACAAATTTTTCCATTCCTTATCTGCACATGCTTGCTTTTCTCTATGTAACCTTTCTGTTTTATTAGTTTGTAATTTTACAAAGCTTCAGCATTTAAAGTGAAGCACAGACCATATAGTGACAAAGTTCACAGTGTCACCAGACTTCTGTTCTGTTTTGTTGTTTTCTCCCAGCCTTATGTTTGTCAGTTAGACCATAAGCTCATCTGAGCAGCATTTTTGATTTTTGTCTCATGCCTACAGCCTAATGAAGCATTAAAGCATTTGGCATATAAAACTAAACAGAACATTGGTGTTTGTCAAAGAAATGGCTTCTTTATCCTCAGTGAGATGGATTTTTGATGTCTAGAGTAATATCTGGTCAGGGGATGAGAATATTAGGTTTTAACAATTATCCACCGTCATGCAGGTTCTTGGATTGAAGTACATTAAGAAACTCAAACCCATACATAAGACCATGTTGCATTTGTGCTGTCAGGTCATGTGTTTGCTTTTCAGACTTATTAGTTTTCTGCTGTATTTGCTGACCTAGTTATAAAATCAACAATGTGCACAGTCACAGTCATGAACCTGCAGTCAAACCAGAGAATCTGGTTTAAGGAAACTATTTTTTTCATTATTTTATATTCTGTCAAATGATTGTACCTCTTTCCAGTTGGTTAATGTGTCATTTTCTGTGACAGTGTAAACATCTCAATTAGGACACTTGCTTGTGGAAGGACTGTTGTTCAACTCTGTTCAAGGCTACGTGTCCTCTTTAAATAGGGCCTTTGCAAAGCAACAGTCACATTTTAGTAAAGGGTTTAAATGTCAGTTTGATTTGCATTTTCATCAAATGTAGAATGCTTGTGTTAAGATAAATGAGTTGGTAATTTCCTGTATCTAAGATTGCTGAGAGAATTTGCTACAGGGTTTGTATATCTTAATAGATTTTTTAAATAAAAACTACATTATACATGGCTAAGTGTTCTGACATGGGTCGTGGTGCTAACACTTGGTAAGTGAGCAAATTACTGTATTAGGTCAGGTAGAATTAAGTTAAACAGTAACAATTAGGGATTATTTCATCATGGGTTTGGCTGTGGTGTTTTATTCTGTAGTTTATTTAATTGCATAGGTATTTTGTCCAGATGTTGATACAGAGCTCATATTTCATAGCAGAAAGTCCAGAGGGATTCTGAATATACAACTGACAATGAAGCAGCTGTGAGCTTTTTGGTAGTTTGAATTTAGGTGGCTTTGTTGATGGAGCAGTCTTGCTACCTTACGGTTTTACAGATAGTCCAATTCATTTCTGATAATGCAAACCAGATTTCCTTTCATGTTATAATCTCACACCAGTAAAAAAGAGCAACGTTTAATGCTAGAAAGACATTGTTGTGAAGCATAAAAACTTCTTAGTAAGAACTGTGGAACATGTTCTTGTCAAAAGATAGTCTAGGTAGCTGACTGATGGAAGAAGATAAGGTTTAGCTGTGAGAACAAGAAGTTCTGTTTATTTTCAGTACTGTTAATTAGTCCCCTGGAGAGTTTGTTTACACGTAGTAATAGTAGTGCTATATTCTTTTTAAGGTTACATTTCTTACTTTTCTTTTCATCATTTTTCTTATCCTGTAAGCATCCACTGCCACAGTTCCTTTTGTGGCTGAGTGGCAGCTTCTGTTTTGTCTTAACCTTACATTCCTCCTGGGAGACAAAAGTACCATATCAAAATGCTAGATTTTCTTTGCAGCAGATTTAAAAATGCTAGATATGCTTCTTATCTATTTTGTGAAGCTTTTTTAAATGCTAAATTGCAATTAAGACTTTCTTACTCATTTCTTTTGTCCTTAACAACTGAAGGTGTTTACTTCTTCCTCTAAGCAATTTTTTTACTTATTTTTAAGCAACTCTTTATTTGTTATGTCCTTTCCATGTTTCTGGAATCCAGTTTCTCCCAAAGCTATGGTTCTATCATTAATATTTCAACAAGTGGATTTTAAACATTTTAAAGAAGAAGGATTAATATATTGGTTTATTTGAGACAGTGGGCATAATTCATTAGTTGAGCTTAACTACATTTCTTCATAATGTTAGTAGCTGCATGCAGAAGTGTGAAGAGTAAAAGACTTGGAATTTTAATGAAACTTATATGGAGATATGGGATTTTTTTAACAGGAAAAAAAAGTAAAGATGTAGGAAAAATTCTAATTAATAGAATCTAAACATCTCCTGTTTCTATACAGGGTATGAATTGAACATATAAAACTAACAAGAGGAGAGTATCCAACTAATTAGCCTTCCCCCCACACCTTCTTTTTTTGTGTTTTTTTGGTGGGGTTTTTTGTTTTGTTTTGGTGTCTGGTTTTGGTTTTTTGTTTGCTTTGGTTTTGGTTTTATTTGTTAAAATGTATGTTGTATGGGTTGCTGTGCTTGGGTGAAGTAGTTAGGTTGATATATATTCCTGTTTACAAAAATATTCCTGTGCCATTACACGGTTTCAGTCACTTTAGATATAATAAATTACTTCAGATGTAAAATTACTATTTCTCATGCATAAGCAGAGCAGGATCTTGAGCTCTCCTTCTATCTTTGTTAATCCAGACCATTCACACATCTGTGGAAAGCTTTTAAACAGGGGGGTAAATTTGTATGTTAGGGTTTTCCTTATGTCTGAATTTGTGCTTTTGAGTTCTGGAATATGTGGAAATTAATAGTATCAGTGTAATATTCCCTCATTTGACCTCTAGCTAGGTAGCCTTTGTGACCTATTTAATTTGAAGTGGGTCTGCTTTCTAAAAAGAAGCTACTTAAACTACAGAAAGATAACAGTTTCAGTGCAAGCAATAATTTTTAACTAGTTTAGTTTTCATCTGTGAGTTGCAAAGCCTAAAAATATATTTGTATAAATTGTGTAGCTGATGTGTATGCTGAATGTTCTTCCAGCTTGCAAGATGTAATAGCAGCTTTCTTCTGAATCAATGTCACAAGAATTCTACACTATAAATAATGTAATTATATTCTGTAAGAGTAGTAATATAGAAAGAAAATTGTGTATTACTGAGTTTCTAATTTTGCCAGCGGCTAAAATGATTCAGGCTTGGAAGTGCTTTAAGAATCATCTCCAGGTTTGCAGTAATGATGTAGATTACCAAGACCTGCTTTTTCTCAGTATATCTAAGGCAGTTAGGGTGGTTCTAAGCCAATCAGTGAAAGCCTGTGTAGTTCATTGGGAACAATCAACTAGAATTGCTAGTAAGAATAATTAATTATCCATTTAGTGTTAGATAATTTAATGCAAAAGAAGCCACACAAATTGAAAAAGCTGGTACAAATAGTTCTTCAGGTAAAGATTAGTGTGCTTGTTATACTTCATAAGTGTTTATTTTTGATAATTCAGTTCTGTGTGGGTGTGAAATTTAAAGAATAATGCTGTTAGCAGCACATCGAGTCATACTGTGAAGTTACCAAGGCTAAGGCTGCCCATGTGATACTAATTCAGCTTGTTGTTTACGTGCATGAGGACAATATTTCATTGCTTTGGTTTTTTATACTCTTTAAAATTAATAGTCATACTTTAAAATTAGCTTGTTTGCAACTCTACTTTTTTCTGAAAGGATGTGATTCCAAATAGTATGGAATTCTAAATAGGATTGCCAAATTCTGGAGTGATGGACACTCACAAGATTTGTGTGTAGAATTAATGTTTTTATATTTATTGTACTGCTTCTTCTGGTCCATCAAATAAGCAAAGAACAGTACTAAACCTCTGTCACCTGTGGTTGTAGTGGGGAGCTTTGCCTAGTGGTATAGTGGTTAATTTCAGTAAAATGAGTGGTTACTCTGTACCCTCTTGGTTCCCTTTCAGTGTGTTTTTTCTGGTACAATATTCAATGCTCCTAATCTGAATGACAACTGAAATTGATAAAGTTAGGACAGCATATGGTAAGAAGATGAGGGGTAGCTTCTTTGACAAAACAAAAAGTATGTCCTGGTTAATTTAACTTCCACTCCTAGTTTTGGAGGATAATGGAATGAGAAATACCCATCTAAGCTGACAACTATTATTGATTCAAAAGCAAGAAAATAGAAACAGTTGTGTAATATATTTAAGGAGAATGAACATTTCTAAGCACTAGAGCAAGGAAGGGCAACTTTGCATTAGGTTTTTGTGTTGCAGCTCTCGACTGCATTCGTGAAAGGGAATGAAGGCTTAGTGCCTGTGGTAGCTTTGTCTGGTCTTCATCACCCCAAAGCTTTTCTCCCTTCCCAGACGGAAAGGTGCTAATGGGGCCACCTCATTACTTGCAAAATCCTTCCAGCTAACTGTAGACGTGGATTTTCAGCCGGTTCTGACAACCTGTTCTAGAAAACAAATTTCCTGATTATCATTGTCTTTAATAAAATGGCCTGCCTATTTAGTAGAAATGAAGCAAATTGTCTGTACCAAATATTCTGTAAAATATTCCATCCTAATTTGTTTGACAGTCCTTGTCATTATAGGAGCCTGTTTGAGATGTGTCTGTTCATCTTAAGCATCTGTCTCCCTTTATCTAAATTGAAACTATTTCTGTATTCTGTAATGACTCCTTACTGTGCAATTAAGTGTTTTATTCAAATGTCCTGGGTTTGAAACAGCGAGATTAGGAATGACAGTGTGGCAACTGTTCTCCATGAATTTTCTTTAAAAGCACCGTTTTCTAAGGGATCGTCAAATACATATTAATTTTTTAACCTCCTTCAAGAGAAGCATGTTGTAGCTGTTAAGGAGACATAGCTCTTTACACAGGTATAGCACGACATATAAAACATTCCATTCCTTCTAGATATGAGATGTAATTATTTATATTTTTTTCCTCCAGCCAAGTGTATTAATTGTAAGCTACAAGGAACTTTCAAAAGCAGCTTCTCAGTTTGGACCTTATAAACAAGCAGAATGGCGGCCTGACAGCACAATGATAGCTGTTTCGGTAAGTAGAATTTTTCCTTCTTACTCTGGTTAAACTATTGCAAACAGAATTTTTGTTATCAATTTCCGTGCTTATAGAAACTTGCAGATCATAAATACATTTAACTGATACTTGTCTTCTGAAAATATATAATGGTACCAGGGACTTTTTAGATGATAGAAGCTTTCTTTTTTAGTATTCATTAATTTTTCCCTGTGAGATTGAACTACGGTTCTTTGTCTTAAAACAATGGTTAGATGTATTGGCAGGGAGTGATACAACATCTCATTACTTTAGTAATCTGGTAACAAATAATACAGTAGTGTAAAGTTATGTGAATTAAAGAAATAGTTGTGGACTTAGGTAGCATAATCATGTTTGACTTGATAAATAGGGTTTAAAGGTGAGTCTTAAGAGATGAAACTGTGGCCTTATTACTGGCTTTTGGTGATTAAAAATATTGCAAGTCACTGAGAGCACAGAAACGAGGGCAGTGATAAGTGATACATGAACTGTTCTGTCTTAAGAGATGAGATCTTGTCTCACATGGAAATAAAGTCTTGTTTCATAGCTGGTGCTGTGTTGACAGCACTTTGGACTATTTCAGCAGCAGTATTTAAAGTTTGAGGTACCAGGTGAACACAAGAAAGGTGGGAGTCCAGTTTGTAAGACTTGCAATATGGGATAATCCTCTTGGTGTCTTTGGGTCAGGTCTTAACATAAGGACCAGGTCTTAAGTTAGGTATTGTTGTCTTAGTGGAAAACACCCAATGATTTATGGAGTAGGTCTTGTCTCTAGCAATATCATGATAGTCATAAATCAGCTAAGCTTTCCATGGTCCGGTTTTCTTTTGCATAATGCAAGTAAGTAGTTAGTCTAAAATGTTAAAATTGCCTAGAAGTATCTGATGAAATCAATGAAGTTAAGTATTTCTGTTAGTGCCAGATTATATTCTCAGTGAGTACTAATACTTATCAATAAAGTCAGAAAAATTTCTGTATTTTTGCTATGGATCAAAAAGAATTCTTCAATTTTATATTGCAGCACGTATGTCCAAACACATTTTCATTATACCTTTATGTAGTTCAGAGGAAATTTTAATTTTTTATATTTAATTACTTTGCATATTGTGGGAGTTTTTTTTTTCTGAGATGTTGTGATCCATTTGCTCAAGAGACCTTGTGGTTTAGCTGATAGTCAGATTAGCTTTAGTTTCTGCCACTTCAGTCTGAACTTAAAAGTTTTTCTGCCACTAAACGTACAGTGCTCTTTTTGGCAGACTGTGTCAGAATGGAAATGTCCATAAAATCTCAGTTTGTAAGTAAAGTTCTGTGAATTAAAATTGAAAATGGTCATCACTTATAAAATAATGAGTGTAATAAGATTTGTAATATTCTTCGTGTTTCTTAGGACCATATTTCATCCCTGGGTGTACGTATACAAATGATACAGTCAAGCATGTTTGTTATGGTGGTTTTAATGTAAGTTGTTTTGCAGTATACTTTTAAAAAATAGTTTAATTTGGAACAGTTATTGAGTCCTACTGAAAGACCACATTTACAGTATTGCTGGTTTTGTTGTAGTGACACAGGGGAGACAGTCAGTTTTTGGAGAAGAGCGTGTTTCTGCAGATGTGTGATACTCTCAACCCCAAGGAGGTTCTGTCCAAGTGAATAGTTTTCTCTTTTTTCTTAACTAACACATTCAAATGAAGGAGCAATGACAAAGCAAGTTTTTAATGAAAAATCCATTAATTTTGAGCTGAATTAGCATCACTTAATTACTGAAGTCCTGTGCAACAGCTAAAAATTTCAGTTTGAAAGCTGACTTAAGTGGTATTTCTCACCTATTACTACCTGTGTTCGTGAATACTTGGTTGTAGTAATTTTCTGTAATAAAACTTTTTTTTTAAGAAGGTGAACATAAGGCTTAGTATGCACTTACTAGTGAAGTGGTACATTCCTTTTTTTTTCCCCTTTTTTTAAATGGCATCATGGGGAGTGTAGTCTGAATTTTATGTTCACCATACCAGTGATATACCATGTTTTTTGTTTCTGACAGCCCAAATATTCAAAGTGTCTTTATGAAAACAAATCACTTTGTAGCATATGCTTTGAGATAAATATTATTTGTACTGCAGGCAGACTTCGGGCCAGCATATCAGGCTCTATAATATACCTTGAGTAACTGTAAAGGTATGCAGTTAAACAAACTTAGGTAATTTCCACAGTGATCAGGGAATGGATGACAGTGATGGTTAGTTATTTAGTAATTTTCACTCAGACATTTTTAAAGCAATGAAACCTCTGTAAATGAGTACGATCAGTTTGCCAGAAGTCTGTGCTTGAATGCTTCTGCATTTCAACCCCCTCTTCATGGAATTTGAGGTTCTATTTAGAAATGAACCTGCAACAATAGCAACTTTGTGCTTTGAATAGTGTTCCGTAAGGTCCTTTGTACCTTAATATCAGTATAAAGATACTTCACAGTATTGTTTTACTCTTCTTTCCAGGATAAGGTAACTTAGGGGTTAAATATTTAATGATGTAATGGAAAGAACCTGTAAAGATGTTAGAAATAAACACGTTTCTTTACCACATAATACCTGAACATGATATTACAGAAAAGCTTCAATTTATTGTCCCCCTGTCTCAAGCTCACCATTATGGTTCAGATTTTATTTTTGCTTGAAAAAGATACTTGCTTTGAATGAGAATAATAGTCTTTCTTGGAATTTGAAACCAAAACACAAATTTTCTGAAGCGAAATGTTTGACTGAGGAAAGCCGTGGCATCTGTGAAATGATACACTAAGCTAACAGTGTTGCTTTATTCAAAGGAAAGGAAACCAATCTTGCGAAGCAATGTGGAAACATTAATTTCAGTGCTTTTTGTCTCCAGTGCTTTGGATACATGCCCAGCCCATATTAAATAATTTGATGGAAATGCTATTTAACCAAAATGCGTTTACCAATTTGCCTGGAAAATAAATTCATGCTGTAAAAAAATAGCACTTCTTTGAACACATAACACTATTGGTCATCTACTTGTTTCATGCTTATGCCAGCAGCTTCTAGGTATGACTGGAACACCAGGTAATTGATTTGTATTTGTTCCCTGTATATAGCATGAAGTCATTCTTCCAGAATGACAGAACATGGCTTGGGATTGAATTATTACAGGTATTGTGGTAGCTAAAGATAAGTGATGTGAGGATTTTTGGAAACTGCCTGGATGACCAACACTGAGAGTCAGTGCCTAAACTCTTTGCATTCAGTAGTGTCTGTATTTGTTCAAACACCTGGAGAGTTTATTCAAGTACTTCCCACCTTCTACTTTGTTTTCTATGTTAATTCATCCAGTTGATAGGAATTATGTGCCCAGGTTCTAAATATCTGAAATAGCTGTCAGATTTTATAGGTTTGTATGAGTTAGAGGAAAATTTATGATGGACTGGTGCATAAACAGGATTGTTTTTCCATTTTTCAATCTGGTGCCTAATCTATTCACTTGACTTTGAGAGTGGGTATGGATTTTACCTGGAATTAATATAAATGCACAGTATTTTAAATGTCTGAATGAATGTATATTTGAGTTCAATATATGAGACATACATAAAAATCACATGAGACCGACAGATTTTACTCACACTGAGACTAGATATGTATCTTATCAGTATTTCTCTTTCAGACTGCAAATGGATACATCTTATTTTTTGAAATCCCATCAGCAAGAGACAAGTATCTTTATGAGCCAATATATCCCAAGTAAGTATTTTAAACTTTGCATCCTCACAGTGTGAAAAAATATGACTAGACAACTTCTAAGCAGTTTTTATGACAAAAGATACTTCCTTACAGAGTATGTTTTAACACTTGATGAGTATATGAACCATCATTCATATGATTTAGAGTCAGTGTGGAGAAGTTGAGTTCAAGTAGATTGCTGTGTGCTGGTGTGATTCCTTTGGTCCTTCTTACAAGCTCTCAAAATCCTTAATAGCAGGTAAAGTCTAATTTTATAATTTGAGATAGTTTGTTGTGTTTATGATCTGTGACAAGATTTAATGATGCCTTTTGAATAGCTCAGTTGAAAAAAATCACGTCGTAGAAACTATTAAGGTACAATTCAAAAATAGATCCTGTCTCTGATGTTTTCATTACTTAGAGATATTTGTTAAAGAAATGGGGAATAAAATACCAGTATTTTTGAAAGCAAATGGATACTTTTTAGTAAGAATATACAAGTATTTCTGGTGCAATGTGTTGTCAGTTTCATCTTATTTTCCTTATTGTGAATGACAGAATACATCTTACCTGTTTAAAATGTGACTGTGTTTTGGATGTATTTGTGGTTGACATAGTTGATTTTGGATTTTACAAAACTGTGAAATGCCTAGGACAGATTAAAATTTTGAGGAGTAGATGCGTATGCGTCTGTGTGTTTTGACAGGCAGAATCTGTAGTCATGGGTTGGGTTTGAATTTGTCCATGCACGTAATAGCACACTCTCGATTTCTAATTGGCTAGAAACTTTTTCTTTTTTTTTAATATATCCCTCTATATGTGTTCATCATTATGATAATAATAGTCAGTTTGGGTTTTTTTTTACATTCATAAAAAGAGTTAAAGTTGAATCATGGATCTCTCCATGTAGTCATCTCTTAGAAGTATTGGATAACCTAAGATGTCATGTAAGAGGAAAATATTTTGACTTCTTTTTCTTTTCAGTGTAACTCTTAAACCATGAACATTAAAAGAAAATAGAGGGGGTTTTCAAAAATATTTAAATTAAAAATCTGTCTTCTTTCACAAATATGTGTAGGAAGAAATGACTTAGCAGGTAGTAAATTATTTAAAAGTGAATTTTCCTTTATTAACCAGAAAATTTTTTGTGTTTTATGGTTATAATCCATCTTTTGACCTCTGAAATAGCCCTCAAAGCTCTGGAATTAACTGTAATTTATTGTTGCAATTTAATTCTCTTTTTTCCATAAACTTCAGACTAATGTAGACAAGTTATATTACCTTACTTGTCTTTTTGGAGAACTGAATAGCAGTTTTCAAACTGACTCTTCACATCTGGCTTACTGTCATCAGGGGAAGAGGTAGACAGCCTGCTGCTGCAACTTGTCCAAATAAAGTTGTAGTATAGCCTCCGTACATTACATAATGCAGAAAACTAAGCAGTAGTTTATTGTGAGTTTTCCTTGTTCTTTTTGGAAAGTTGGGGGCTGTTTTAATTGGCAAAATCTGAAAACTTACAGAAATATATATAAAACACACAGTAAAAGTTGAAGAAGAAGCTTTGGAAAGTTTGCTTAGAATATCACTTGTAGTGAGTCTTGAAAATACGTATTAAGCCATCAGTGACTAGCGAGACTAACTTTTATAAACTTATATAAAACTTTTATAAAACTTGTGTAATTGATATGAATTGTTTACCTGAAAATGCATGTTTTAGTTGTTAGTTTTATGTTCAGCAATCAGGGTTTTAAAATACATTTGTATAGCCCAAAAACTAAAATGCAAATTCTGTAGATGAGTAGGACAAGATGTTTGTCCCTAGTGTGTTTATAATAGGTTGCTCACAGTCTCCTAAGACTAATGTGTGTGCTTACCTTTAAGAAGATGAATGATCTCACTGAATTTACTGGGATTACTAGCTTGTCTATACTTAGCCCTCAATTTTGAAAACCTAAATAAAATTACTACTGTTCTGATTATATGAGATCAAAAGAAGGACACAGGCATTTGTGGGTAAATTGTGCTTTCTGTGACTAATGTCAAATAATTCTTTAAGTTATTAAAATGGAATTAACTTTTTTTGCAGGTGCAGATACAGTGCACTGCCTGTAGGCAGTCTTACTAATTTACATTGTAGAGCAAATACTTGGCAGGGCGTTTATCAAACAAAAAACCTCCAATCTAAAATGAACAAGCAGACAAATGAGACCAAAAGCTAGAGCTGAAACTTTGGTCTTTCTTTTGGCATATGTTCATTTTCCAAAGGCATTATTTCATTGAAATGCTTGGATTTCACTTCTGCTGGGCTGAACAATACCAAATTAGTTTTCTTCACTCGGAAGCCATTACAGATCAGTGAAAGGCCTTGTATGTGACTTGCCTCATGCTTGAAAGGGGACATCTTACTGTTTTCTCCCCCTGTAACAGTGTGTTCTTGGCTCCTTCCTCTGTGTTGGCAGCAGTGATTATGCAGCTGTGCCTTAAGTAAAGTCGGGTTGTTGACCTGATGGGGAAACTAAACCTGCCTATCTCCCTTTTTTAACCCTCCTTGTCCCCTTCCCTGGGTTCTAGCAGCTTAGTGTGCAAGTTGGCATTTAATAAAAGGGTGACACTAGAAAATGGTGACTTTGAAGTAGCACTGAGTAGCTACAGTGAGAAGTTGAAAAACATGAAGTGGCTGTTCAGTGATACTTGTATAAACCTCATGATTCATGGTAAAGCAATTGCTTGGAACATTTTTACAGTCATGGAGCTATTAATTAGGACTCTTCCAGCTCTGTCTTGTGTGATTATTTACGTATGCTAGGCAAAGTGAGAGAGAGGGTGATGACTTTTGCAAAAAGTATGAGGGTGTCCTTGCATTAGTGAAGTGACAGACAGTAAAAACTGAGATGAATGTTCAGTCATGTTCTGCTTCTTAAAATTGTTACAAATTCTTAATGTTTATAAGTGCCCATATAAACTAACTTGTTGTAAGCAGAATGAAGCCTCTTTACTAGCCTTTCTTTAAATAATAGTGGCCAGTTCTGGCAGAAATACAAAATTTCAATGTCATTACTACAGTGAGAAAGGGAAACCCTCCTAATACAACTTCTTCTTGAGCAGAATTCTTAAGCCGTGCATGTCAATACAGCAAGGTGGTTGTGCACTGGGAGCACACACCAATAACATCCTCAGCTGCACCAAAATACTGGTCTAGTGCAAAATTTCCTAGTTTAGTCAGTATCCTGAAGTTGAAATTGCAGGTAGGTTTGTTAACATGCAGGTGAAAATATTGAGAATGGTTGTGTTTAGATCCTTTTGTCAGCTTAGCTCTTGTTTAAACAAAATGTCAATATTTTACCATAAATGAAAGAAAAAGTGGGTAGTCAGAAAAGCAGTTACTAGGTATATAATAGATAATTTCTTGACCTCGGTAGGTTTTTTGCAGTCTTCAAGGTTGGGACACTGGTAACTGAAATAACTTCATGTAGTATTGGTACTTTTTTAATAACTGCTTTAAAATTTGCTTGATTTAGCTTTGATTTGAAGAAAAGGATCAAATGAGTTGCTGAAAGTCAAAATCACTCATCAGCTGTCTGTATGGGAGAAGGATGTTTGTGGAGAAAATGTCCTTCCAATTTACAGTTACTTTCATACAGAGTTGTTACTATATGTAGCTGTTGAGCAAGGTGGACCAGAAGAGCTTGCCTGTATTGGTTTGTTAACAAAATTATTCTAGCATACAGCTGTTGTGTAAACTGTAATTGCACGTATGAAAGTTTTTTATTGGTCCAACTTAAGCAAAATGCTTGAATGTGGAAAGCAAAACAAAACTGTATGAAAAGTGACAGAAACACTTGTGCAGTTTATAACTCAGTATGCATTGTAGTATATCCAGTTGCAGCATGATTTATTTTCAGGGCCAAGTCTCTCTTTTTTTCTCAATCTAATCAGCACACATTTAGTAAAAGAGCTAAAGAGTGAATTGAGGCTAAGATGCCATTCTGTTTGAATGCCAGAGTCTTTGCTTTTCCTTATCTTTCAGTATTAGGAAATACGGAGACTTTGGAAAGTAAGGTTGAGTGAACTTCCTTTACACCCTGCTATTGTTTGTTTTAAACCAGACAGAATCAAAGCCTAGGAAAATTTATTTCCTCTTTAAAAATGCTCATTTCACATTATTGTCTTCTTTTCTTATCAACCAATTGTAATGGTCTTTATATTCTGAAATCTGGTGTTTTAATGGAAGTACTAGAATCCAAAATTAACATTTTTGTCTGGAGCCCACAAATCTTTTGAAGCTTGTTGTATTAGTAACTGAGGACATTTTGAAATTTAGAATATGTTAAATACTTTAAGGAGGTTTAGTGGGAAATACTTCTTAAACACTATTTTATACCTTTAGAGATTTAATTTATATAAAATCTACTCATGTAGGTATGGTAAGAGTTAGTCAACCTGTTCAGTATTACGCATATTATATGTAAAAACCTGTTACTAGACTTATATGATAAAACAAGTGCTCATGCCATAAGTGCAACATAGGAATATTTATATATAAAAAAGGAAACCTTTCATTTTTATTGCTGGAATATATTTGTAGTTTTTTTTGTCATATTGTATATTTAGGAATGTAGTTTTTCTGTCGAAGAAAATGTTTCTGGCACTGTTGATATTTGGCTAGGAATTGCCAGTCTGTTCTTGGAGTGAACTGTCATTCATGCTTAACGAAAACTTACAGTATCCTCCTTAATTTGTGAGACTAAAAACAGGGGGAAGAAAGCTGTAATTGTATGGTGTTTAGTTTTTTAAAATTGAGCCAGAGTAGCCTGCAGTTTCATTCCAGCTCTTCGATGCTTTGCTCCAGTTCGGAGCAGATTTGGAAGAGAATCAGTACTGGCCATTAGCCCACATTTTGGGATATTTTCCTACAGTGAGCACAAGTACAAAGTCCCGCTTCAATTAGTTCGGTCTGGTTTCACCACCCAATTCCTCAAGTAACTACAAGACAAAAGATGAAAAATAATGTATGCCAGGTAAGATTGTAGCATGTTAAAATAAAATTTATCTCTGCCTGTGATTGCTGAAGGAAAGTGACAGTGCATAGAAGCAAATTTGCAGCTTTGCAAGCTGTGGCTAGGTACAGTGGTAACTTTTTGAGGAATTTCCAAATGAATTTGTATAGCTATTGTTATGTTTGACAGTAAAGAGGTGACTAGCACTATCAGGATAGGGGCTTCTCTGTACTGATCTGTTGTTTCTTTTTAGAGGTTTGCCAAGGAGAGTAACTGAAGTTTTTTTGCCTGACGAGCATGTGTGACTTAGTGCTGAGGATGTTTTTGCCTTTCAAAAAAGACAAAATCTAAAAACTTTCATTAATTAAATGTGGTAATTGGAGAGTCTTTTGAGTCAGGTTTCTTCGTATCCTCAAGTGGAGCCTGCATTTGGGGAGTGATAAAAAGGTTGTGTAAATTTAGAATGAGACCTCACTGGTGTAAATTATTAAGTCTCTGAAACTGCTTTGAAAATTAGTTGTTATCTAACCAGTATGAATTTGTGAAAAAACTAGTTCACATGATGGTTTTCAAAGCTGTATTGTTGCTTATATACCTGGTGATTCTATTCATGTCTTAACTTTTAAAAATGCCAGAAAGACTATCTCCCTTTCTGTAGCCTAATGGTTTATAGGTGCCATAAATTACCTCATCAGTGGACATTTTCTTCCTGATTCAGTGACTGGAGATTAGTATGTACAAAGGTTTTGAACTTCAAACTCTGCAAGGGTAATCAATGAAGTGTACATTTAATTAAATTACTAGGTAATTTTTGCTCAGCATTAAGCTTCTGCTGAACTTTACTATTGTGGTTTTCCCTGTAGGATTTTAACGTTGTTTGGAAAATGTATTTTTAAAACTAGATTAGCTGAAGAACTTTTATTAACCATTATGGCACTTGCAAACTCTTGATGGTGAACCTCTTTAAGGAGAACACAGGCTGGATATCAGGAAAAAGTTTTTTTACAGAAAGAGTGGTAAAGTACTGAAATGGTCTACCCAGGGAGGTGGTGGAATAGTGGAGTCACCATCCCTGGATGTGTTGAAAAAAAGACTGGATGTGGCACTCAGTGCCATTGTTTAGTTGAGGTGTCAGGGCATGGGTTGGACTCGATATTGAAGGTCTCTTCCAACCCAATGATTCAGTTGTCAAGAAATCTTTGCAACTGAAATAATAATGTAGTTAACCATTTAGCTTTTTTATATGGATAGTTGATTAATATGCTAGCTAGCTGTTTCTTTTCTCAAACTGCAGAAATGTGCTACTACCTACTTGTGTAGTAAAGCCTGTACTAAGAACTACTTTTCTAAGCACTTATTCTTTATAGTTTTTGCCATAAACTCACTTTAATTTTGTTGGTGCAGCTATTGTCAATCTGTATGAATACATCTCTGCATCCAGTCAGATGTATTTAATCCTCAGCTGGTGGCTGCCTGTAGTGTGTGGTGGAGAGATGCAGGTTTAGGAGTGAAAAGTTGCTTGATGCATGAAAACCAAATCTCACATGTGATGATACAGGTTTTTTGAATCAGATACAAAAAAATAAAGTCCTCAGCTTTTCAGTGTGAACATTAACTGAAGTGTTCACATGAACCATTATAAAATGGTTAGTAAACATTGTGTAATTGTGCTAATGCAACGATAATGGCTGTTGTCAGGTTTTTTCCTTCTTGCCTTGTTGGTGATGTAAATTGTTTTAGAAACACTGCCCTAGTTTTGTCATATAAATATTGCCATTAATAGCTGAAGCATCATGATTTTTAATCTTCTTCTTGTCCCTTCCCTCCCACTCCAAGTACTACTGAAGAAGTCATTTTATCAGGAACAACTAAGAAGATCATAGCCCAAAAGTAGTATAAAATATTTTACCTTGTAGCAAACAATTGTTCTAGAAACAATTTTTAATTGTCTGCAGTCTTTCTTATTTTTTCAATGAAATGTCTCCATTACTTCCCATTACTTGCATGGTTTAGCTAGTGAGAATGGATGCTACTGCCTTGTTTGTTTGGTTGGTTTTTTAAGTAATACATTGTTTGCCAAAAGTCACAGTATTTTTTTTTGAAGTACTGTATTTTTTGACTTTGAGAGCATTTCTGAATTTTTCTAAACTATTATCCAACAATAACTGCCAACTATATTACAGTGATTATCCCAAATAGTGCAGTGGACACTTAAGTATGAATTTAATGCTAATTCTGTCTCCCAACTAGAACTATCCATTACTAAGTAGAAAACAGTGGACATTGTTTTTAAATACTTAGAGCAGACTTAAATATAATATGTGTTGTATAGCTTAATTGCAATAATAAAGAAATCCTTAAGTACATGATTTCAGATTCTGCTATAATTAACTTCTTAAGTATTTCTTAGATGCTTTTGGTAGCAGTGACAAATTCTTCCATGTTGTATGACTTAACTGCTGTACAATTAGTGGAGGCCATAAATGTAGTACTGTGCACCTAGAAAAATTAGGTGGCTGGTGTCCTGTTTCGTCCCTGAACTTCCCACTATTTCAGATAACAAACTTAAAGGAAATTCTTCCTACCAGTTGAAGAGTCTGTCTGACTCGGCTTTTGCATGGTGCTGCCTCGTTCTTGAATTTAGGATGCTTTTAAGTTCAGTGTGATGGGGCTTTTAAAAACAGCATCCCTAATCTTTCCATGTTTCAGGTTTTCTTGGGTTGCAGATTTTCCTCAGTTCTGAGTTTTAAGAGATTTATTCACAGGCTTAGTTACATTAACAGATGCCATGCAAATAGCAATGATTATATATTTGATTTGACGTGCAGTTGGTCAGTCACTTGAATGTGTTCCTCTCAATTCTTGTGCAAAAGTGAGTTACTTAAAGTTTGGCTGCAGCCATAGCAGATGCTGATGTGGCAACCCAGACCAAACATTCTTTCCTGCTTCAGTCATCTGTGTGCATTCTTCGTTTAAAGGTCAAAGGCGCTCAGCCAGTAAGGCTGACTCATGCAGATGTGGATTATACGAACACGGTGTACTTTCGGTAGCACCTCCTTTGCACCCATGCTAGGGGTTTCTTTTTGATTTGATGAATTAGACAAAACCATAGGCAACGAGTTGAAATAGTGGCATTTTCGTATTTTCAATCAAGGTGATGTACCTCAACTCTGTGTGGATTGGCCTCTTGCAAGGTGGATAAAAGAAACCTTTTTGGGACAGGAATGATAGTGCCCCAGTGGAAAAGATAAGGTGCCACAGATGATGACCAATTCACTAAAACTAGCTTGTGAAACTGAAAATATTCAAATATTCTTGCCAGCTGTATTTTTATCAAAGGTTTTGAAGGGAAGAAAAGCCAGCCTATGTGGAGACTTGAAATTTTTCTTCCTGCAAAAGATATCTTTTAAATTATGTTGTTACCATTCTGGCTTTGTGGTTTGTGCTGTGCAGAAACATTGAGTTTACACTTGGTTATGTACTTTGTTCAGTTAAAACAGACATGTTAAGTTGTGTCTTATACCTACCTGCATTACTTAACCCCTTCATCTCAGTTTTAGTCACTTGCTTGCACAATTCAGTTTTAACAATCAATTACCACTGATTGTTAATACCCCCGAGTAATTTCATCTGGTTTGGGAGTATACTCTCTGGAACTGTGTGTCCACATGGGTTGAAAAGCCTATCTCCAAACACCTGGGGTTTTGTACATTTTGAAAAATACCACAACAACCCCACCATGCTAGTATTATTAAAAAAAGAAATGACTGTTTTTTTCAGGGATCCTATCAGTCTATGAAAGCCAGCTTACATGAAGGGCTAGATCTTTCCTAAGACAGATGCCTTTTAAAACTAATTTTTGTTCAAAATGCAGCTTTCTAATGATTTAAATTTATACAAGTTGTAGATCTTTTGGTGGTAGATTAACCTTAAAATAATTTTTTCTCATTTTTCTATGTAATTCTTCACAGCAACCATAGTTTCGTTTTGGAAAAATGATACTACTTCCATCTGCTAAATCCAGATTGTCAAAGTTTACCTTGGTCTTACCTTAGCTGGCATATATCTTTGTCCTTGCTACATAAGGAAAGGTATAGTGCTCATTAAAGAATAACAGATATGAATATGGCATTGCTATAAAATGGTAACGAATTAAGGGATTGATACCTACTTAGATAAACAAGACAGGAAAGAGATTGATGTATCCTTGCGCTGTCAAACTTCTCTAAAGCTGCATCTGCTTTGGTTTCTGCTGTGTCTTAGGCAGTTATATTTGCTACCGTGATGTAAATTAAAATAAATGTTCTGTCAGTTAAAATACAGGTAAAGATTACATGAATTTGTGTACTTATCTGTGGTTTCTGACTATTGAAGTAACTACAAATTCTGACTTGTCTGCAATGCCTGTTGTATTCATAGTTTCCTTTGCTTACTAGCATAATGCTCATTAGATAAATGAGCTGAATGGCATGTTACAATACTTATGACTCTAGATCAGTTTTCATTTTAAAAAAAGTTTAGAAAGCACATGGCACATCTGATAACCCAGATAAATAAGGAATACTTTATTAATGCTGTATAGTAATATAGGATGATGTTGTGACATAATCAATGGAATGTGAAATTTAAAATGAGGAAGATAAAAATAGGATGCTTTCTACATCTAGAAGTTAGTATTTTGTAATGGTGTGTTTAAAGGGAAGGAGTCAGTGTTCAGTCATCTCTTCATAGTTGGTCTTAGGTTAAAAACTAGTTATTTTGCTTCAGGGAGTAATATTCCTATGAAATACTGTGATAGATGTCTACTTGTATTATGCATGCTGAATTTATATTATAAACACTGATCTGGCAAAAGGAATGGAAGAAACATAAACATTTTGAAGTATGTAATATCTGTAATGCATCTTGAAAAATAATGAATTGGAGATACTTAAGAATTCAACATATTTAATTACTGTAAACAGTTGAGTAACAATTTATTAAATCAGATTTTTCACTGATACATATCCGTTATTTTAGGAGTGTTAAAGCAGGTCACACAGTTATTGTAATGTTCATGCTCTGTTCATTGTCTTATTTTGCCTATATACTAGACTAAACTTTTAGCACCAAAATAATATCCTAGATATTCAGTGCTGGTTGTGGCAGATGGCATGTGACTGGTTGGTGTGGGTGTCTGTGTATACATATATATACACATATATATATGGGGGAAAAAAGACCATGGGAATGTGAGTTGGCAACTCTTGCATCTTTTGAGGGACAACCTGTTTTAATTCTAATATTTGTCTTGTATTTTAGAGGAAGCCCTCATCTGAAGGGAACCCCACATTATAAGGAAGAGCAGTGTGCTCCTTCATTAAATCTAGAAATGAAGAAAGTGCTGGACTTGCAAGCCTCTATCACAAGGTATGCTCATTAATTGGGTCTTGAGAATTTTTCTGTATGTATCAATACTTTTTTAAAAAGTGAAGGGAAAACTGGATGGAAGAAAAGGCATCTAGTTTTTAGGCTTATTAATAGTAAGGACTAGTATTAATATTGGCAACTAGTAAGTCTGAGGTGGTGAAAAAGTAAATTGCTGTTAAAGAATTATTCCTGTGCTTGGCTATGCTGATATTTTCGGCATATAGAAGTATGTAGTATGCTCAGTATTACTGTGTATTACTATAAATGAGTTTGTCCTTCAACTCCAGGTGTGTATTAGAGATTTCATGGAGGTGTTGGTTGGTTAGAGCAAAACTGTATGCAGCATTTCAGCATTTCTCCAGATGCCTACAGAGAGTCCACATTGATCCTTTTTCTTTACCTCTTGCTTTTTTGTGGTGATAGCCTGTCCTGTAAAGAAATTTTGAATATGCTAAATAAATATGTGTGAAAAGTTGGTGAAACTTCATAGCATTTATGTGGAAAAGTAACAAAGTGAAGTTTGGGAAGAGGCTCCTAAGACAAAATGGGTGTTAGAAGGCATGCAGTATATACTGGAAAAAGCTTTGTATGCAAGTAGATTAATAGTAGTTGTCAGGAGTTTCGAAATGTTTAAGAAAGAATTTAGAAGGAGTCTAATTTCTCCATCAGTTTGTTCCAACCACAGATTAAAATGTACTGCGCATTATTTACAGCCTAGGCAGTATTGTTAATTTTCTGGGATAGATGAATAATTGACTGTTGGCAGCAATGCCTTATAGTTAGTCAAAAGTATTGAAAAGATCAGCAGTTAGTATCCCAGTCAAGCAATTACTCTTAAAAATACAGACCTGTTCATGAACAGTGGTTGCTGGAGAGAAGTTGAGGTGTATACCATATTTTGTCAGCGTGGTACATGTTGGTAACTTATGTGTAACTTTACAATGCAGTTGCTGGTATAAGAGGCAGTAATACAGTATTTATGACATTCATTGATATTTTGTGAAATTGATTTGAGATTAAGGTTTTTTAGGGATTAACAAATTAACAAATTTGATTAACAAGCATCTTTTGTTAGTTTGCAGTCCATGTTAGAAGATCTGCTTGTGGCTACTGCTGATGGATTTCTCCATCTCATTCACTGGGATGGTATGACCAATGGGAGGAAGGCCATCAACCTATGTACAGTTCCGTTTTCTGTAGATCTGCAATCTTCTCGAGGTAGGTTTTAGGGATTCCCTTGCTTACAATAGTTACCTCTTAGTGATATACCATCTAATATAAAATATCCTCTCTCTTCTTAAGCAGAGATGGGAAAATTTTGCCTTTTGTAAATGGGAATGAAATAGTCTGTTTAAATTAGCTTTTCTCTTTGAGGTAATAAGTAAACATCTTAAATATCTGTTGGCTTGAATATTTCTGTGTTCACGTATTTTTAAATTACTCATACATTCTCAGCAGGTTCACTTTTGGGATTTGAAGATATTTACATCAGAGATATGGAATATTGTGCCACGCTTGATGGCTTTGCTGTTGTTTTCAATGATGGCAGAGTCGGTTTCATTACACCAATGTCAAGTAGATTCACTGCTGAGGTATGTTTCCTTTAGCATTTCTACCATGCACAATAAATGCGTTTTCCTTGCTTTCTGCATTTCAGTTGGCTTTCTAATTTAAATTCTGTTCAGCTACAAAGAAATTAAAATTTTAACATCTGCTCAGGAGATGACATGAACAAGACTGTATTTTGTGGCATAATTTGAGCTAGATTTTTATAGGGTTGGTACCACTGGGAGGCCATAATTGATAATAGATTTAACTTTTACTTATTAATTGAAATAGTCATCACAGGCTGTGTCTTATTATGTCAGACCAACAGATTGATTTCCTGTTAGAAGTGACAAGTGGGATGACAGGAAGTGGTTTCTCCTATAGCTAAGTATCATAAGTACTGTGTCTAGGACTTAGTTCTTATCAAGTCAATCTCTTTCTCACAGTGACAAGCATACTTCAGAATTTCTTTTACAGGAATATTTTCCAAGTGAGTTATTTTCTTACCTGTAATTCAGCCTAAAAACTATTACATTTTATTGTTGGATATCTGTATTTTAATTACAGAATACTGAAAAGAATACATCTATTCAGATTCCTTCACTCACTTAAAACACCTGTGATCCCAGCTGTTGCAGATGGAAACTTTCCTGTTTTTCTTTCTCTCTTCATCTACCATCTACATTTTTTTTCCCCTAGGCAGTATTAGGGACTTTTTTGCCTTACAGTTATTGATTTATTTTGTTATTAAGAGATCTTATAAACAGTTTTCTTACATACTGATATCTTTCTGTAATTTATATTAAGAATAATAAAACCAGTTTTGCATTTACTGGATTTATTTGTTTGAGCCATGTCAATTGATCTTGACATTAATAGAAATTTTGAGATCATGAAGGTCAACTGACAGATGTGTAATATAGTGGACATGGATAGAAGCTGACTGTTATAATAAAAGCATTGTTCAACAAAAAATCTTCTGAATTCCTTTCTCTACAGCAGCTCCATGGTGTTTGGGCACAAGATGTAGTTGATGGAACTTGTGTGGCAGTGAATAACAAATACAGGCTAATGGCGTTTGGATGTGCCAAGTAAGTTTTTTAAGGCTGGTTCAGAGCAGGGGGAGATTGTTTCATTATAAAGCTGAATTAGTAGTTGCTTCTAAGTTGGGTTGCAAGAACTGTAAAGATGAAAATAGTCAGTCTGCCTGGAGATTGCCTAATGTGCTGTAAAGAAGGCAGGAGAGAGGTGGAAAGAAATAGTTGCTTGCTTGAACTGCAAGTGAAATTTATGTTTGCTGTTCAGGTCTGGGAAAAAAAAAAAAAAAGATGGCTGGACCAGTAGCAAGGATTGCAAAATGCTGCAATCCCAGCTGATCTCAAAGCACGATTTTAAAGTCAGTTTTAAGTAGTTATAAAGTCAGTTTTAAGTAGTTATAATAATATTGGACAAGAATCAGCACTTTGTGCTCAGCTGAGACACAATGCTCTGTACAATCATGATTTGGTCAAGAAAAATGTTGCCTGTTGGAGTAACTGTGAATATTTGTAAATTAAATGTTGCAGAAGTGCTTCTACTTGTAGTATTTGGCATACTGGTCCTTCAAGTCCCCCCTGTATAATGTTGCTTAAGCTGGCCTTAGAGTGTAGCTTTTTATTTTCTTTGATGATATTTTACTTGGGTTTTGTTTTAGAACATTTTAAAAAATCTGTTTTATTTTTCATCTGTCCTCTTAAGAACTAGTATTCTTGTTTGTAGAAACAATACAGTATGTTGGTGTTTCCTCTGAAACACGAATAGTTACTTTAATTTACTGATCACAGTATGCCTTAGTACATCCCTGATGAAACTTTGGCACTGAGTAAATACTGCCTTCCTTTGTGGATTGTCTGGCAGTTGGAAGCCATAAATGTATGTGGATTGTATGTACATGTATATTTTAAGAGAATGAAGTTGTTTCACTGCATTGGTTATTCTCGGGCTGGTGTTTTGGGTCCTCTGATGCCTTCTGGAAAGCATCTTAGAAATTTGTTTCATAAAGTTCTTTGACTATTACTTGATTCAGTATCTCTGTTCTAGATAAATTTTTTATTGGTGAGAGAAGTAGTATCTTAGCCTCTTGAAACTGATAAGAAATCCAAATGTCTGTGATCTAAAGCATGTGTAATGTCTTCCAGTGGCTCTGTGCAGGTTTATACAATAGATACCACCACTGGCGCCATGCAGTTTTCTCATAAATTGGAACTGACGCCAAAACAATATCCTGGTGAGCTTTTATTGCTAGAATTTTCCAGCTGCTTTTAGGGCATACTATATTTTTTATCATTGGCTAGTTAACCTCTGTTTATTTGTTTGCATAATCACTTATGTGAATAGTATTTACTCCTGTCTGTTTGTAGTAATTAACTCTTGTGTCTTTGCACTTTTAGCTGCTTACTTTTTAATTAACTTTTGGATGTGTTTTGTATGTGAGGGTTTGGGTGGATGGCTTGTGTTTTTGTGGGGTTTTTTAACTAATTCTTAGTCTTGAAATTAATTTTCAATTACCTCAGGAAATTAGAGGTTATTGCCAAACTGGTAATGAGTATAATAGAACTGTGAATTAATTTGAAGCAGCTGATTTACAGGATACAGAAAATATCCTGAGTAATGCAGCATCCTTCCTGCACTGCAGTGTATTTTTTCATTTAGTATTCTGTGCTTGAGAGTAAGGCACATAATAAGTGGGTAAATTGCATCCTCAGCTGCAAATATGTGTCTGTCGGTTTTCAGTTAAAAAACAAATCTGTAAATAAGTTTTACATTTGTTTTATATCCCTCTATCATCTGAAAAATTATTTTATTAGAATTGTTGTTCTGTGGATGTCTTATAGCAGTGTACTTCTGGCATGTTTTAGTGTATTCTTAGTTTCTTACAAAACCATGCATGCGTTGGAAAGAAACCATTTTTTGTTTGCTACTTATTCATTTTGAGATGGTCAGTTTGATAAATGCACCAGTCAGATATTTTTATGAAAAATCAGACATTTACTTCCATATATTTTTGTTTATGCTTTTACAGTAAACAAGTTGAAGGACTTCCACTGTTTTCACTTACTTTGTTGTCTACTTTTAAACAGATATTTGGAATAAAACAGGACCCGTTAAACTAATCAGGTGGTCACCTGATAGCTGTGTTGTGATGGTGACTTGGGAATGTGGAGGTTTGTCCTTATGGAGTGTTTTTGGTGCTCAGCTTATCTGTACTTTAGGAGGTGATTTTGCGTGAGTATTTTTAATGACATTGTAAAGAGTTTATTAGAAGTCTTTGTTTTTATAATTGAAAACTTCTAATTAGAAATTAATCACTGAATTAGCTTTTTAAAAATCTCTTTTTCCTGTATGATTTCTTAGATATTAAGATATCTTGGCAAATATTTAGGAGGGGATCATTTAAATATAATGAAAAATGTGTTATTTTAATTTTGTAATGGTTGTTTTGTCTGTAAAAGATAATTGCCCTAGTAGCAAGCTTGAGCAAGCAAATGTTAAAACTCCCTCAGTGCCTGTATTTCACATAGTTTGTGCTAGACATCTGACAGTTGCATTGCCTTTTTTGTAGTGTCATGGATCAAACAGGCTGTAC
Source organism: Pyrgilauda ruficollis (assembly GCF_017590135.1). Lineage (NCBI taxonomy): Eukaryota > Metazoa > Chordata > Aves > Passeriformes > Passeridae > Pyrgilauda > Pyrgilauda ruficollis. Next base: position 4,605,360 of record NW_024529266.1, read on the forward strand.
CATTTGAGATGAGATTCAGTATAGAACCATATGAAAACACAAAGATAGGAATTTAATTTATTATTCTGATGAAGTCATTTGCAAACTCAAACTTGTTCTGTTCTGTTTTTAAGGTATCGATCTGATGGTGCCAAAAAGGACCCTCTAAAAATCCGTTCCATGGTAAATATGAATGTAAAATGTGTAATAGGATGACTCTTAATGTTTTAAATTGTTTTTAGTATAACAGATTTTCAAAAAATCAAACTGTCTTTCTTTTGCCTAATTAGTTTTCATAGTAAGATGCCTTTACTACAATGTTTTATTGAAGAACAAAAGGACTGATGATTTTTTTTCATGGAGTATGCATGACATGCCTTTTCTTGCCTTTGCTTTTAATAGTAAGAATGAACACTTTTGTTTTTTTCTTAATTTTGCTTTTTTATCTGGTGCTATATTTCACAGTGCAGTGAGACACAGATCAGCATTAATTGTAAACTCCCTTATTTCTCTAAAATTACTAGCTGGCTTTTGACAGTTATTCAGATTATAAATTCCAGAGAAATTTAACTGCTCTTTTTTAATACAAACTAGTTAACATTAATTCCAGTCCTGCTAATCTGCAAAATCAATAAAGAAATAGAATAAATTAGAGTAAATTTTAAATTAGAACAAATTTCAAACACATTCTACAGGGCCTCATACAAACTATGGTGAATTTTGTGCAGTACTTCTAAAACAGTTTGGTTTATTCATCATGACATAGTTGCTATGAAGATTGACAACTCTAAGCATGCATCCCAAGTGGAAGTACATCTATGCAGTGATGGTACCTTTTAAATGTACCTCTTAAAAAATTTAAAAAATTGAAATTCAGATATAATTGAATCTGATAAGCAACAGCCAGTGTAGTTTTGGAAATCAGGATTGTTTCATACCTGGCTCTGTGGATTTTTTGTTTGTTGCCCTAAACTGTGAACTAAACAGTCTTCATTACTAATGTGGGTGTCTTTGCTCAGTTACACTTCATTTAATAATTTTTTTTACACAAGACAGGAAGTAATTCAAGCTAGATTCTTACTGTACCTTGTGAATTTTACTGTTTGATTCCTATAATGATACGGTTTAGAACAACAAAATGTGTGGATTTTTTCTAGGCTCATGTATATCGTAAGATCAGTTAAAATAAGTTTCTGTAGTTCTTGTTTTATGAGATCATGTAGTATTACATTTATATACATGTATGTAGTATTGGGCTGGGGATATTTTATTATTGTTATTCTTTTACCTTCAGACCTGGGGATCAGAAGGGTATCATCTCTGGGTTATTGATGGGAATTCTTCTTCAAACATGAAACCTGAAAGAAATGCAAATAATGAAGCTCAGCAGTTTGGTATTCTGCAGTTTCAGTTCATCAAGAGTGCACTCACTGTTAATCCTTGTATGGTATGTTTTTTGTGGACAAATATATCCTTGTTTTAGATCATACTTCCAGTTTTAGGTGACCTCTGAGTTGTTCTCTCAGATTTTAATGCTGTTCTACCATTAGAGTTGTCTTTCTTTTTTGTCATAGAGCCTTTAAAATGGTACTGTGAAAATATTGCTATGCAATATTTCATATTGTTTACTTAGAATCTCTTAATATATTGATCATATGTTTTCCTTTGTCTTCTGTATGTGGAATTCAAAGTTGCTTTTTTTCTTTTGTTTTGGTTTGGTTTGGTTTTATTACAGAGTAACCAGGAGCAAGTCCTCCTTCAAGGAGAAGATCGCTTGTATTTGAACTGTGGAGATGCCGCACAGACTCAGAGTCCCAGAAATGCTTTGGCACACTCTGAACATAACCACAGCAGGGAAAGAGGCCCATTTTCAGATGGCAGTTTAGATTCTCAGGGTTTAAGCACTTTACTAGGACACCGGCATTGGCATGTTGTACAGGTAATTGATCCTGGTTGCCCATATGTACTTTGTGCGTGCAAGAGTTTGTAGGAGTAGAATATGCAGCTGATCTCCCTACTCTCTTCCTTTTTCCTCTGGTATGAGATCATTGCCTTTTTATCTGGGGGTTTGCCATGGTACAGCTTTTTCTCATTGACAAAAGGTAAAGCAACACTGGTCCTATCAGCCTTGTGGCTATGAGTTTGCCTCCTAGCCAATCAACAGTCTCAAAGGTCTTGTAACTTCAGGAAGGAGTAGTTAATTACTTTCCTGTGCTTTGAAAGAGAGAATAAGTGCAACATGCAAGAAGTGATTTAGGTGTTTGTTTTGTTATTTATGCAAAATGCTTTAAGACATATTCAGCTGATGAATATAGCCTTCAGACTCCAGCTGTATTTTCAAGCATAAAAAATGGCATTTATTTAATCATGTAACTAAAACTTTACAATATCAGGCTTTCAAGGAAGAAATTGTTTCCAGCGTGGTAATGGGACTTCTATTTTCCCTGTAATATAAATAAAAGGATAAATATCTTTTAATCTGTAATTCTAATGTGTATTCTTTGATGCTTGAATTGGTGACACTTTATAAATAGAGATTTCTGAAAGGTCCCCAATATTTTGTTCTTCACATAGCACATGAATCAGTAGTATTAAACAGTATTTGACTCTAGGCATATCAGGCAGGTTCTAGATACTTTTGAATTTCCACTTTAGCTGGCCAGGTAGCTCTTCTGTCTTCTAAAACTGGTGTAGGAAGGAGATACGTTTGTTCTGTGGTAACAGTAAAGCTGAAACAATTAGAATTACTGTGCAGAGGAAGATATCCATGAAAAAGGACAGTGGCTGGGTCTCAACAGTACCTACCTGCCTTGTGTCAGATTAGAGAATGGAGTTCTAAGCTGGGTGTGTATCATCCCATGTGACATGAAGAATACAGAATTGGGATTTGATCTGACATACTCCAGTAAAGTTCTCTCATAAGAAGGCTTTTGGATATGCTGGTGTATATTTGTGACAGGATTAGAAATTTCATCCCTATACTGAAAGTCCTGTCTGAAGGCTGTATTTATCAAAACCTTTAAGTTCCTTTAAAAGATTGTCTTAGAGAGGGAAGTAGCAGGGAGGAGAGATGAGCAATGTGACTATTAATCTGTAATATAGTATTAGTTAGTGTATGTTGTTAATGTGTTTCAGTATTTTGTGTATTTGAAACAAGGTAGCATTTAGGCATCAATAACTTTTGGTGTATGGGCAGTAATTGTATTTAAAAACAAATTTCCAACATTAAATACCTTTATGATAGTGTTTTGAAAAAAAAACACTGACATTGTCCAAATTTCTACAGGATGTTAGAATTAATGGGTACCTTAATGGTAGTTGGTATAGTCATGTGGTTTTGGTTTTCTCTCTTTTTTTTTTAGATTCATAGTACATATCTAGAGAGCAACTGGCCTATAAGGGTGAGTTATTTTAAGAATATGTTCATAGTTATTTAAAAATATTGGAGGGTTATAATTGTCCATTAGGATTGGCTGAACTCTGAAAATGAAATCATTATTTTACTTTACAGGAAGAAAACTGTGTTAGTAAAGTATGAAACATGAAGATATTTCACACATTTTGAGTCTGATGTTATTGCCTTGTGGCACCACATTTGGATAGGATATATAGTTTAAACAAGTTCCCTTCTGAGGTTCTGGTAGCTTTTATTTCTTTTTTACAGTTTTCAGCTATTGACAAGCTTGGACAGAATGTAGCTGTTGTTGGCAAGTTTGGTTTTGCACATTATTCTTTGCTTACCAAAAAATGGAAGCTGTTTGGAAACATTACCCAGGTGAGAGGTTGTGGAATTTTATTCTGGTGCACAGGGAAGATTTTATTTGTTGGGATGTAACACTTGGAGAAAATTAAAGAGTATAATTTTCAAGTAAACAGCCTGTAGACACACTTGGGATTAGGGATGCTGGTATACATGTGTTTCTCATAAAGTGTCTGAAACACAGATCTTGTGGTTTTGACACACTAATTTGTGTCTGAATATTAGCAGAGCATTCCAATTTTGAGTGTGTACAGTCAGACACTTAATTCCATTTTTCGTATCTGAGAGTTCATGTGATGTAGCTTTTGGATGTAAAGCTTGTAAATTCTGGCTAGAAACACACTTGAGAGAGTCCAGGGATGCCAGTAGCATAAAGAACTGTGGAACTGTATTTTGTAGGATGAGGTTTGTCCTTCACATACTACTCTTTAGTAACTTGGTTATTTTAAACATTAAAAACTTCTTATACATAGTCTTGGCACTATGCATTAAACTTAGAGATCATGCATGGCTTTAAGAAATTACCCATATAATGTACATGTCTGTGTGTATAAGGATATAAAAATACATATGTCATCTAATTGCTTTTTTCTTTTCAGGAGCAAACTATGATGGTAACAGGTGGCTTAGCATGGTGGAATGACTTCATTGTTCTTGCATGTTATAATTTAAATGATCACCAGGAAGAGGTGAGATACTTTTCTTCAAACTAAACATATAATGATTAGAATATCTAATCTGTATGACAGTAGTATTATAAGCATGAAATTTATTGTGGTGTTGTATACATGTTTATACATGATAAACTTTGGTGGCTTTTGGTTATATTCAGAGTTTATATATTAATATATAAGTCATTCTTTGCCAAGAATTTTTGTTGTTGTTATTAAAACCTGTTTTCTTCTGACTACAGTGAATTTACTCATTGTTCTGAAAACTTTGTGACATTTTTGCATGTTAGCATGAAGTGTGTTCTGAGACACCCGTATACAGTGTTTTGGGATAGTTTTGCAAGCTTTTAAACTATATGGCCAGAGGAGGTTTATTCGCTCTTTACTTTTTAAAACTGGTGAATAAAATTCCTTATGATTGTTTTTCAGTACTTCACATTTGGTTGTACTGTGCTTTAACTGCTTCAGCTATAATAATAAAATGCAATAGATAAAATACTTGATGAAACGAAAACTCAGTAGAGTGTCTTGGTAGAAATTCTTGACAGCCATTCCACAATAAAGAAAATAACCAGAAGTGGAATTACTATTAGCTTGTTGGTAAACAGAACCTGTATTAAAACGACTCCTTTTCCTTGCAGCTGAGAATCTACCTGCGAACGTCTAACCTTGACAACGCGTTTGCTCACATCACCAAAGTGCAAGCAAACACGTTACTACTGAGTGTCTTCCGGGACATTGTGATATTGTTCAGAGCAGATTGTTCCATTTGCCTTTACAGCATTGAGAGAAGGTCTGAGGGGTGAGTGTCACTATTTGAGTGCTTTTGCAGTAAGGTACCTGTAGACCTGCTCTCAGTCTGAGTAAATTCCTGCAATAATACAAAAGTGTTTGATAGCTGGTGGAGTCAGATTTTTAAAATACAGAGTGATGTTATTTCTACGCGCAAGTTCATGAGTGCTTTGACTTGCATGCATGCTGACAGGCACATGCAAGGTAGAGGTAGGTAGTGGCTGATGTGTGCACATTTCCAGCTGTCTGAACAAGCATGTTCTAAATTATAGGAATTTGAGAACTGAATACAGATAGGACAAAAAGGGACTAAAAGACACCTATGTATTTGAATATTTTAAAATAAAAACATGCTTCTAACATTAGAAGCAATAGTGAGTAAAGGGAAGATGGCAGCCAGTTTGCAAAGATGAAGAGAGAAAAGATTTGGTCTTGGTGTGGTGTTGAGGAATTGTTTTAGTGCAAAAGAAGTAGCAACATAAAATATGCCAGGTGCTTTCAGACAGTTAAGATTAGTGAATCTAAGAAGGTGTTAAAGATACAGAGACTGATCTGGGTGATCTGGGGGTGGGGGGGGTTAAGTGCCTATGTAGGTGATTTTTCTTATAGTTATGATATCTTTTTTTTTATCAAGAAGGGGCCTTTTTGTGGTAGAAAAAAGCAAGTTGTTGATGAACTTCAGAGAAAAATATTTTCAATGCTTTTAAAAAAAGCTCCCAACAGAATCCAAACCTGGAGACTGTCTCATTGAAGGGTCAACAGAGTCGTATTCTGAAGTATCTGATATTGTCTTCTACCCATGCATAGCTGTATTTCCCAAAGTATCAAGATCAGTAACCCAGTTTAGATTTGTTTGGTAACTTTATATAGAGTAGATAAGTGGGCATTTCTACTGATTCCTGATTAAAGGAATGTCATTTGTTCCATAGAGTAAATTGTTTGCGAAGGGTAAGTTGCTTATTTTCGTTAGGTTTACTTCAAGGTAGTTATTTCATGTTAAGTACTGTTGTAAAATTTCTAAATGTAGTAATTTTCCTTTCAGTCTTAATCCTACCGCCAGTATCCAAATTCTTCAAGAAGTGTCCATGTCTCGGTACATTCCTCATCCTTTTCTTGTAGTGTCTGTTACATTGACATCAGTGAGAACAGAGACTGGCATCACCTTGAAGATGCCTCAGCAGGTAATAGAAATCTCGAAGTCTGGTAAAATTTGTGTCTGAATTTGTTAGTTTACTCCTTAAAGGTTAGCTGGCTGATAAATCCATCACAAATCAGTGACTCTTCTATGTGGTAAAATCCAGAATGTGGTTTTCTCTGATGTTCATTATATAGACATTTTATGTGGGAATTGGGGCTGAGGGGGTGGATAGAGAAGTACGAGTTTAGATTTTATTTCATACCTTCTTTTCTTAACTTGCAAAGTTTGAGACCAAGTCCTGGTAAATAAATTAAATTTAACTCTGTCAAGGGTGTATTGCTCTACAATATCATGAGGTACTGTATTGTATATTAAAAGTCAAAACCCAGAGCAATCCATGGCATTAGGAATTACCGTTCTTGCAACAACATTTCCATTACTCAAAGAATAAATCGAAAAAATGGAAAGATGGCATATGATCCTATAAGGCATTCTGTATCAATTCTGCAACAGCCAAACAATGACATAACATGTGAAGGTCCCTGTCTTAACTTCAGAATTTTGTCAGGGCACTGAAAGCACATGTAAAGAGAACTTGGATTTTTATTGTAAACACAAACAGAGGCTTAACTGAGCAGAATACTTTGCTTTCTTGACACATCTTACTATAACAATTTTTCTCTAACTGCAGCTAAATAAAAGTTCAAGATTCTGTGCAAGTGTGGCTGAGCTCTTTTTGGCTCAGCTGTTGGGTTGTGTATCAGTGTTAGTCTTTGCAGTCAGATACTGGCAATCATACTGTGATGATACTGATAAGAACACAGAGCTTTATTTTTCTTAGAATACTGGTGGATTGCCCATTTTAAGACATGTGGTTGGAAAAAGTCCATATTAAACACATGGAATGAGTTTGGTGAATAAGAAACCTTCCAGTATTTACTCCTCTGCACAAGAACTGGTTCTTGATTTTTCTGAGTTCTTCTATATTGAATTCAGTTGTTAGTTATCTCTGTAAAGTGGCACATTTAATTTACTTTTTTTCTGGGTTTTTAATGTGGATATGAGTAAAATTATAATTCAAAAAGCTTAAATAATTTGAGTAATATTTTTCTATCCTTAGGCTTGTGAAGCTGAAAGTATTATGCTTAACTTAGCAGGACAACTTATCATGTTGCAAAGGGATCGATCTGGACCCCAGATACGAGATAAAGATAATAATCCTAATCAAAGAAAGCATGTGAGTAAATATATGTGGAGTATTGTATGTGGCTTCAAAGATGTCAGTGATGGAAGAAGCTGTGCAAGAGAATGGTCCAGACATAAAGAAAATAAGACTATAAGCACGACAGTATCTCTGCTTACAGACGGAATTGTTGGCTGGAAGTATATTAGCATTTGCTCGTGTTTGCTAGTTATATTGAAATGAAATAGACAAGCTTTAAGAGTAAAGATACTGCCCAAAATTTTGTATGCACCAATAACAGAAAATCTCTAGTCTGTCCAGAACTGTTTCGTATGTTTATGGAACATGATCATTTTTTGCAGAGTACATTTGCAAAGATCTTGGCAATAACAACAATAGAAATCAATTACTGACCTTTGAATTCTTCTGAGCTGATGAAAACCAATTTTCTGTGAAACAAGCACATTGGGAGAGAGAGATTTGCAAAATTCAGATAAAGATTTGTCAGTTCTAGGTTGGACGTGGGGGCTAACTGAAGAAGCAGAGAGCAGGTTTTTATTTTTCACCTTTATTCTTATCTCTCTGCTTCCTGACTAAGTATTAAGGAGGTTAAAAAAAGAAAGAAATGTCTTGAGTTAATATAAGTATTAAGTCATCTTTTGTCACATGCTAGGATGCAGATAAGAGAGAAGCGGATTTGTTTCTTCTTTGTTAGAAGAATTACATGTTTGAAGACAGTAATTCTTAGCTGAAAAATAGAGTTCTTGTGAATAGGAAAAAAATGAATAATGGATACTGATTTTTTTTTTAAATTTTTTATTTTTCATTTTAAATAGCTACCTTTTTGTGCTCCAGTTGTCCTAGCTCAGTCTGTTGAAAATGTATGGACTACTTGCAGGATTAACAAACAGAAACGCCACTTACTGGAGGCTCTGTGGCTCAGCTGTGGTGGGGCAGGTATGAAAGTCTGGCTTCCCCTGTTTCCCAGAGATCATCGAAAACCGCATTCCTTTCTGTCAAGACGGATCATGCTGCCTTTCCACATCAACATATACCCATTGGCTGTTTTGTTTGAAGATGCCTTGGTTCTTGGTGCTGTTAATGACACTGTGCTCTATGACTGTTTATACACTCAAACCAGTGCTAGAGAACACTTAGAGGTTCTCTTTCCTTTCTCCATTGTTGAGAGGACCTCTCAGATCTACCTCCATCACATTTTACGCCAGCTCTTGGTTAGGAACCTCGGTGAACAAGCCTTGCTTTTGGCCCACTCCTGTGCCACATTACCATACTTTCCTCATGTACTAGAACTGATGCTTCATGAAGTGCTGGAAGAAGAAGCTACCTCGCGGGAACCTATTCCCGATCCTCTCCTTCCCACTGTGGCGAAGTTCATTACAGAATTCCCCCTCTTCCTGCAGACAGTTGTTCATTGTGCTAGGAAGACAGAATATGCCCTGTGGAATTACCTTTTTGCTGCTGTTGGAAACCCAAAGGACTTATTTGAAGAGTGCTTAATGGCCCAGGACTTGGACACAGCTGCCTCTTACCTTATTATTCTACAGGTAATGGCACCAGATCTATTGCAAGAGTACTGATATTTACTTATATTGCAGTATTTTAAAAATAATGTCATATCAAAGTTGTGCATGTTCAACAGATCTTTAATTTAACAGTTTTCTGTTGATATTATGTCCAGTTATGAAGGGTGGTAAGATCATGCAGTGTAAGTAGTTAGTTTACCATTTTAAATGGGAAAATTATAGCATGAAATTTTCTGGTTTTAATTTTTGGTATACTCCAATGTGAAGCAATGTGGCTTGACTTAGTAGAACTTCTGATGCTCTGTAGTAAAAGTAAATCACTTAATTATGCTTTGTTGCTTGCAGAATATGGAAGTTCCAGCAGTTAGCAGACAACACGCTACTCTCCTATTTAATACTGCCTTAGAGCAGGGAAAGTGGGATCTCTGTCGTCATATGATTAGATTTCTTAAAGCTATTGGCTCTGGAGAAACAGAAACACCCCCAGCTACACCAACAACTCAGGTTTGTGATGAGAAAAGTAAATACTGTGCATCAAGCCTTGTATGGTTAATCTTCATGTTGTGTATCATGTTTGGTCCTTTGAGTGTATGTTTTGGTTTTCTTGCTTTTAGGAACCTAGTTCAAGTGGTGGTTTTGAATTCTTCAGGCATCGCAGCATTAGTTTATCCCAATCAGCAGAGAATCTCCATAGCAAATTTAATCTGACAAAAACACTGAGTATGCCCTCTGGCCCATCTGGAAAAAGGTAATGTCCTCTCCTTCCTCACTTTATTAGGTAGAAGACTAACTTTCTTACCAATTTAAGCTATAGAAATAAATTATATGATAGGTTTGCCATAATCTCCTTCTACATCTTTTGCATTTATAATTTCACAACTTTTGTACTGTGTGTGTCTCATAACATTCTTGGGAAAATATATTCTCACACATGTAAATACATGTATGTGTGTTTGTATGTATGCACAGGCATGCTTACCTAGATACTGCTGATCAAAAGACCCTGAAACCACTGGATGTGGGACACATTACGTGTGTAGTAATTTAAGTAGCTAGTAAGACCACGTGCCTCATATTTAAAGGACTTGTTTTGCTGAAGAATACATTTTGAACAGCTCACAGTTTGCAGCAGTGTGCTGCTCTGCTTCTGTGCATATCTTGATCTGGCACTGTGTTTCCAAGCTACAAATAGAACTTTTTATGCCTTGGGGTGAATCTCTTTAAAGCTGCTGTATACTGACTTGATATTGATAGATATTACAATTCAGAAGTAGTATTGAACTGAAATTCATTATTATCTTTGCCTTGGTGTTTTTCCCCATCCTGATTTCTAAAACCATCCTAGTTTCAAATCTGAATTAGTAATTTTTAATAGAGAGTACTGTCTTAAAGGTTTTGATAGGAAGGCTTGTATTTTGACTTGACTATTTCTCTAAACTTTGCAATGCCTTTTGTCTCTCTTACTTTACTTTTTTCTGCATTGCTAATAGTTTAATGCTCTATAAAAACTGCTGCTGTTGTAATTTAAATCCTTTATTTCACCTACCTGTTGAAGCAGTGGGATCTTTTAGAGAATATAAACAGCAAGGAATTAGGGAAACTGCTTCTGCTGTTATATAGAAAGCTCCCCTTTTACTACTCTGGTGACTCGATGTTCTGCAGTTGTGACCTTTGTGACTCAGCTTTATCAGTGTTCACTTGGCTGTTCTGTGCTGTGTGTGTAGGTGGAGTAAAGACAGTGACTGTGCAGAGAACATGTACATTGACATGATGCTCTGGCGGCATGCTCGGCGTCTGCTGGAGGAAATCAAGCTGAAAGACCTTGGCTGCTTTGCTGCACAGCTGGGCTTTGAGCTGATCGGCTGGCTGTGCAAGGAGCGAGCCAGAGCTGCCCGTGTGGAGGATTTTGTGTGTGCTTTGAAAAAGCTACACAAGGATTTCCTCTGGCCATTTCCAGTTATACCAGCTTCATCCATTAATTCACCTTTCAAGAATGGAAAGTACAAGACAGGTACAGTAACATCTGAGTTTGATAGATTTCAAACTCAGATTTCCTTCCTGCAGTGCTACATCTGTGACTCTCAGCCTGTTCTGAGACAGGCTCTCTCTTTAGCCAAGATAAGAACAGGCTAAGGCTTGCCACCTGCACAGCTTTCTCACATAGAATGTTTTTGCAGAGATTCTGTTTAGCATAGACAGTATCTCTTGTGTGATTACCTTTTCTGTTGAAATCTCCTGCTTTCTAAGGTGTACTGAATTGGATATCAGTATAGATGTTGAACTTAACATGGAAATTGCTGCGGTGTAAATTCTGCTGCAGAAAATGACTAAAATCAATATTCTTTTATTGTCTCTAGATGACTCTTTGATTAACTTTTTTAAAAAGTAATGTTCCTAATGTTTGAAATTGACTTTGTTAGATGATAAGAACTTTGAAGATTTCTGTAAACCTCCTTATTGTTACTGATCTCTCAGTTCACTACCTTACCTCCTTACAGCATAGTTGACATTTGCTACCTTATCTCCATTATGGCAAGGTCGACATTGCTGCCAAGTCTTCTTCTTCTCAGCAGCAGCATCATTATTTACTTCTGTTGATGCTAACACTTTATTACATCATACTTCTTTTATGCCAGTGCTCTCATAAAAAGCTGCCCAGAAATTCCTGAAATGCCTAAACTTGCTGCATTCCTTTGAATTTCATTGGTCCCCTGAATATTGACTTCGATGCAAGTTTTAGCTTTCTGAAATGCCTGAACTGTCTAAATTTCCTTCTGGGTACTTACATGATTTTTCTATGGTGTGTTTTGATTTTTTAGCTGTGGGGGAGCAACTACTAAAATCTCAGTCTACAGACACCTTTATAAACATGGAAATGGACACCGGGATTTCAAACACACCTCGCAGTCGCAGCTGGCTTGGTACTATCAGCTCTTCTCAGAGAGAGATTGACACTGTTTCATCCCATGGACCACACATGCAAGATGCATTCCTTTCTCCTTTGCTAAGTAAAGGTTAGTCACTCTTCCTTCTATCTGCTCACTGGAAGAATGTGAAGTGTGTGCTTATATTTTGATATTTGTGTGTCACTGCTGTATTGTCGCTTCCCAGCTACTGATAAGAAAAATTCAGGGAAAAAAAAAAAAAAGAAAGGACTTACTGAAACATGAACTGAATTTTTTACAACAGAAATGTAATGCCCATGTTGTACATCTCTAAGTATGTGAAGTTGAATATGAAATAGATATTTGCTGGAGTTTCTATCTGTGGTGATAACTTGAAGTTCAGTATTTTTTCAGTCTGGATAGGAAGAGTGTCCTGTGTTGTGGCTTTTTGTTTGTCTCTTGCATAGATCAACCTCTTGCACAGGTTGGAACAGCTCTAATTGCATGAACTTTGTACTTTTGGGTTTCTTAAGAATGATACTAGATACATTACTTACTGAGGAAGTTGAGGATATTAGAGATCCATATAGCTGTATTTTTTCCTATGGCTTTATGTAAATTGCTTTTTAAAAGCTGCAGTGTATGATGAACTTAGTAAAATACAAAGAGAAATTGTACTTTGTATGTATTTTTTCTGAACACAGAAAGAGATGGGAAAAGTTTGTCAGACCATTCTAGTATTTTTAAAATTTTGTATACTTCCTCTTGTCTTTGAGCATAGAGCAATGTTTTCAACAATATCTAAATAATGTGATTTCCACTTCATTAGGGCAAAGATCTAAGTACCTAGTGTGAGCTACAATTTCTTATTTTTTACAACTGTAGAGTCTTCTGTGAGATTCAGAGCATTAGGAGATCCTCTGTGTCTGCTTGGGCACAGTCTCATTTTATTTTCAGTCCTGTTTCTCTTGTTTTTTAAATCTGGAGACTGCAAGAAAATAGGTATCTCTTTTCATTGCACTGATTTTATTGCTGCCTGCCACTAGTGCTCTTTCTTTAAACAAATATATGTGGGGGGTTTTTTCTGAGCTGGATGAAGACCTTTGAGTTCAATGGACTTTGCTATGCATTTTGAAGCAGTTTATTTCTAAAGAAACTAAATGAATAGCCTTCAAAACATTGCAAGCTGAATTCTAATTAAAAATTCACAAGTTACTAATCCAGCACTGGTATTTATTGGCAAGAAGATAAATTAACTTTTTGACTTCCTGAACATTTTCCAAGAAAAGATGCATCTGCTTTAATATGGAAATAGTTCTCAAGAATAGGTGCCTTCGTGACTCACCACTGTAATGGTTTTAGCTTTGTTGTTACTGTTCCTTTGAAAATTCTGTTACTGCATGTGCTCTTTGTGTTTTACTGGAAATACTTCTTTTTGTAATGTGTGCTGATAAATATTTACATTACAAAGCATTCAAAATCTTCATGGTTTTGTGTAAAGAAAATAATTTGATATTGAAACTTAATTTTAACAAAATTTAAAGTTAAATAAGTAGAATTTTAGACAGACTGTAACCCTTCCTAGACTTAATTCTAGGACTGTAGTATGCAAGGTGCTGTATTGGTGCTTTTGTGATGATTGCCAACACATACCTAGGATGCCTTACTGATAATAATTCTTATGAATTATTTTTACTGAATAGAAAAACTATTGCATTCCTGCAACATTAGTTCTGCCATCCAGTGTGACAAGAAGAATGCTGAAGTGGGATGGACAATATGCCTGAAGTAACTGTGATGCACTGTAAAGCATTACTGTTTGTCAGTTTTTTTAGGAAGTAGTTCAGAAATTCTGAGTCTTACTAAAGTAAGTAGTTTCTTTTTTCCCTTATGTTTCTGAGTGTTTTTGATAGGTGACGAATGCAGCATTGGTTCAGCAACAGACCTGACTGAAACAAGTTCTATGGTGGATGGAGACTGGACCATGGTGGATGAAAACTTCTCCAGTCTAAGTTTAACTCAGTCAGAGCTTGAGCAGCTCTCTCTAGAGCTGGCCAGTAAAGGGCCACACAAGTCACAGGTGCAGCTGCGGTAAGTAATGACACCTTTGAGACTGAGAATTGCTGGCATGCAGCATTTGGAGAAAGAAACAATCTACACTATCACACTGCAATTTTTGTCTTGGGAGTAGAAAAATAAACAGCTTTTCTTTCCATATAGGTATTTGCTACATATCTTCATGGAAGCAGGATGTCTGGATTGGTGTGTTGTCATAGGCCTTATTCTCCGAGAATCTTCGGTTATCAACCAGGTTTTTAGTATCATGCAGTCCTCTGATACTGATGGAGAAATCTGTCAGAATATCAAGACTGGCCTAGATGCTGTTGACAAGTGGGCTTCTACGGATTGGTGAGTGTTACTTTCTACCTTCATGTTCATTTGAGCCATAGATATTTTTTAATGTAAAAAGTAACTTCGAGTAATTACATTGGCCTTAGCTGAAACCTCACTTCAGAGAGTTGTAATCAAACTGGGAAAAAAACCCCAAAACACAAACCAAATCGAAACGAACTCAGTTTTCTAACTTGTTTGATCAGATTGCCTTTATCTCTTTATTTATAAACATTTCTGCTTTTCAGGCACGTGACAAAAGTATTAATTTTTATTAATTTATGTTGTTCTGTCCCATTCTCTTCCTAGCCCTGGGTACAAGCCATTTCTAAGTATCATCAAACCACAGATCCAGAAACTAAATGAAATAGTAGAAGAGCAAGTACAACCAGAAGCGTTTCAACCAGTGAATCCTTCTAAGGTTCCTGAACAAGTGAACCCAAGAGCTGAGGAAAGCAGGACTTCATCTAGCCATGGCACTAATCCTCAGAGTGATGCTGGCAGCACCAGTGCAAGCAGACATGAAGAGGACAAGGCTAAGACAGAGGATGAGGATTCATTCCAAGAAGGCAGTTATGACTGTGTTGTGTCTTAAATGGAAGGTCAACAATTTCCATTTGTTCAGGTGTGAAAGGAAGCAAACCAGCTCTTAGATCTGCTTCTGTGTTTTGGATTTCAGCTCTTTTTAATTTTGTTTGTTTTGGTTTTTTAATATTTCAATCTTTGAAATTTTTAGTGGGGATAACTAAATACCAGTTTTATCTAATAATTTCAAAAGGAGGCATGACTCTTTTTTGATGCAATGGCCAGACTTCACATTTTGATACTTTAAATAGTGTTGGAGAGTGAACACACATGGAGACAGATTCAGCCAATGTTTGTCAGTACCTTTACATCACCAAAATGTTCCGAAGAAACTACTTATATCTTGCTTCAGTTTAAAAGGTGAAGAGGGGATTAAATATAAAAACTGTTTTCTTTGCAGCTTCCCTGCCTAATAAATATCTGATCAATGCAGTTCGGATTGGTTTGATACCAATATTTTGTATTAAAGGACTGTAAAATATATTGTATGTTTTTGTGAATAATCTTGTACAAATACTCAAGACTGTACCATATTTGGAGGTACCTATGTGTATTTGCATGTTTCTAGATGACTAGGAAAGTTAAAGCAGAGTTGCACTTCTTTCTGGATGAGGCATACTTTACTGACCTAACACTGACACAAGGTGGCTTACCTGTTTTCTACTGCCACTTAACAGATGTAGTTGGGTTAATGGACTGCTGAAGGTTATTTATTTCATTGTAAATTCTTTTCTGATAAGTGGATTTTTAAAATGTAAATAATCATCATATACTCTTGCTATGGAAAACTAGTTTAACAGCTCATACTTAAACATTTTTCAAACATTTTATAATATGCATACTTCTAACTAAGACATATTTAACTTTCATACAATGTTATGAAAACCTGGCTGCAGAAGTCTGTTGCTTTGAGGTACTTATTTTTTCTAGCTGCTGTCCCTATGTAATAACTACCTGTAACAGTATTAATTTAGATATAGCTTGTTTGTACTGTGCAATCTGAACAAAAATGCAACATTACTCATTTTATACATGATAAACTAGTTTATTTTTTATAACATCACTTGATTACTGACATGGACCAAACCATATCATAGGGTAGTTACAGCATCTGTTGCTTTTCTAGTGTAGTTACTAAATGCACATCCATTTAAACTCTGAAACTAAGATTATTCACAATTAAGTTTTAAATTAATTGTGGTTTCATCATCTTTATTTCCTTTGTAGATAAGATCAAGTGCTTTAAAATGTGCAGATATTAAACTGTTGCTTTAGAATGGCTTTACTAAGCCAATACAACCAGTACAAGTGCAATAATTGTATTACGTGGAAGGCTGGAGCTATTAATGAATGCAACTTGAACTTCATTTTAAGAGTTGAAACTTGAGACTGAAGTTAGAGGAAAGAAACTCAGTTTGAGTCCCAGCATTAAGCTTATTCTGCATTGTAGCTACTGGTTACAGATAATGTCTATCATACCTACAAGCCTGTTGTGACCTGACGTCAAAATTCATTATTGTTTTAAGGGGATAATACTTAAAGCTTTTTTTATGATAAAGAAACCTGCTTAATCTATGTTAAAAGAAATAAAAACTGTGCTTCAAGTTAATATTTTTCTGTGGTTCTGTGGTAATGATGTAAGCCAAACCTATCCTGGTCAGTGTTCTGCTGTTCAGGTTTTGGATCTGTGCAAGTAAAACATACATTAACTGATATATTAACATTCTTAATATTCATATCTTACTACTGTGCTACTGTTGTTTAGCAGGTAAATTTTTTTAGTTGTGAAATTTTAGAAGTTTGTACTCCTTTAGTAGTAATTATCTCTATGCAAATCTTACGTGCTAATTTTGTATTTTGATTTCACTGCTGTTATACTTGTAATTAAAAGACAAATGTATTCAACTTTACTTGAAGTTACTCCTGTGAAAAAGAACTTCTGACATCAAGCCATTCAGGTAGGCCATCATAGAGAGACAAAGCTCTCGGAGAAACCACCTGATGAAATTGTTTTTTATACTCCTGAGGCTTGTTTTTTACAGGATGAAGGAATCGAGCCTTTGCCTTATTAGTGCATCTTTGAAGTTACATACACCTGCTGCTGTGAAAAGAGATGTAGTGGGTTTAGGTGGCAAGGGTGTGGCAGCAAGGAGGGCTGTGTCAGACAGCCAGTTCCAACAAACACAAGCTGGTGCCTCCTCTCCGTAATGTATTTAACAAGGAGTAAAAAATGCTATGGAAGATGAGTGAGGAAGAGTCCTGCAGGCAGCCAGACCCATAATGGAGGAGCAGGAGGAGATATTCCAGGCACTGGAACAGATTCCCTGCAGCCTGTGGCTCTATGCAAGTAAACACACACATTAAATGAGATACTAACAGTCTTGCTAATTAGTATTGCTAATTACTGCTGTGGTACTGCTCAGCAGCACAATCCTACTAGATGATGGGGAAGCAGGCTCTACACCTGCAACCCACTGTGGAGCACGCTGGAGCAGATATCCACAGTGGCAGCCTTGGAGCACTCACACTAAGCAGGTGGATGGATGAGCCCTGAATAAAGCTGCAGCCCAAAGAGCCCACGCAAGAGCAGGTTCCTGGCAGGAACTGTAGCCCACAGGGATCCATGCTGGAACAGTCTCTTCCTGAAGGACCATCCCAGCAAAAGGAGGATCCACTCTGAATAAGTTTATGACAGACTGTATCCCATGGAGTGGACCCCATGCTGGAGCAGGGCAATAGTGAGGAGAGGAAGGAAGCAGAGAAGAAATCTTACAGACTGACCAGGACATGACTCTTAACTGACCATCCCCAGTTCTTCTACATCACTGTGAGAGAGAAGGCAGAAGAGTGAATCTGGGAAGGACGGGGAGGTTGGCGGAAAATGTTTGGTTATCATATTTTAATTTTAATTGGTAATAAAATAATTTTCCCAAGGCCAGTTTGTTTCATCTGTTGTGGGTACCAGTGAGTAATGTCCCTGTCTTAACCCATGCATTTTCTCATCCCATTTTCTCCTCCTGGTCTGCTGAGGGAGGGGTGTCAACAGTTCGGTAGGTACCCACCAGCTACCCAGGGATAACCCTCCACAAAAGGTCTATTCCTTCTACAAATGTGCACTGTTTAACTAAAGACAGGAAAAATAGGCCACTTAGCCAGTTGAGGCTAAACATCTTTTTATGGAATTCCAACATGTTGACACTCTTCACTTTGTGTATCCAGCTCACATAAAATTGGCTGATGTAAGATTTCCTCCTTCACAACAATTTGCACGTCAAGTTTTCTTGATCTGTTTCTCATCCTGTGCAAAACCAACTGTCTCAAAAAAATAGGAACAATACTCTGTATTTGTTGCTATTAGATCCTTTCACACTGGGTATACTTACAAAACTGCTTGAATCAAGCTGCAGTTCTGAGGGTAATTTTTCACTATCACTTTTGCCAACCCAAGTAAGCTAATTTTTCCTCAGCATGTTTTCGGTCAAAGAAACCAGTTCAAATGGCTTTAGAGCCAAAGTGTTTCTAAGCTACAGGTTTGAGACCCAGTGTTAAGTAAGCAGAAATACCTGAATTCATAATCTAGCCAGAAACAGAAAAAGGAGGTCCTTTTCATAATAAACTGAGGGGAAAGTTTTCTATGGCTATAATGATATTATAAAAGATGATGGGTAAGTTGCTGAGTGTGGTAAGCTGGCTTCAGCTGGAGGATGGATTTCCCACAAGTAAAAGGGAACATAAAGGCAACAGACACAACCGACTGTCTCAGCTTCCTATCCTAGAGCTGAACACTGCTGAAGTACTCTAGTAGACAGTGACAGGAATGGCAACACAGGGTGAGTGGTGTAAGTCAGCCCAGTGTTTAATCAGAGAAAAGAGAGATACAAACATGTTGATAAACACTGTTTATCACATGGCCCCTGAAATAGGAAACTCCTTGGGTTACTTAATCAGAGAGCACTGAGAGAAGATTTTATTTAAGAGTCCGCAGCTGGAGCCTAAAGCTACTACTACATAGCAGACACAAAGCACCTAACTACTCTTTCCTTACTTTTTTCAAGTTGTTTCCTATCCAAAAACTCCAAACCCTCCAAAAGGCCCTAACAAATACAAAAGAATAAAAGAAAAAAAATCCACCAAACAATTCAAAAACCTTGAAACAAACCAAACCAAAACCACCCAAACAGGACAAACCACCACATTCTCCCTTGAAAAAAAACATCTCCAAATAAACTGTGGGCAGCCTTCTAAGATGGTTACTTAAATTCACCTGTGCACTTATTTGCTTTGAAGCTTCTATTTGTTCCATTCTCAGAACAGATTGGAAGAACTATTCCTTTTTAGATGAATCACTGCTAGTTTTTTAAGACTGATTCATCTTTCTGCAGCTGAATTTTTTAAACAAATGTATGCTAAGGAACACTGATGCTTGGCATCCTGCTTGAAATACATATCTCCCCAAACTGGCTTGCACTTCCTGCTCAAGACTCTTGCTTTAATGCTTAGCATTTTCTCAAGCTGCACCCACAGCTTGGACAGAACCATGAAGAGTTGCAGCCCAACAGAACCTCTTCCACAGTGAACAGGAGAGCCTGGCTAATTTCTAGCATCAAATTTATCCCCCAAGACTGAAAGGGATTTACATGAAGGTTAAGAATGAATGTTCTATGTTCAAAATGGAAGCCAGTTACGTAAATTGGCACTAACCACAGAACGTAGGTTTAATGTTCCTGCATGTCTTCCTACCATTCTCCACCAAGACCACATACCAAGTTCCAAAATGGGTCATCCTGCAGGCCGCTTCCAGACAATTATCAGAAGTCAGATTATGTTTAGCCCTCAAGGGAGAAAAGCATAGAACAGCTTTGCCATGCACACAAACTGTTCTTCAGCTACATCCCACCTGCTACAACTACCTCTGTATAGACTTGTTAGATCTTGTCTATTTGATTAGTGTTTCTCCAGGAGAACTGCAATCCAACACAGACTGACAGACATTAAAGACAGGTCTTACCAGCACAGAGCAGCCCCACTCAGCTCAACAGTCTGTCAGTTTGTGTATGATAGCTGAAACTTTCCTGTTCATTGCACCTATCCCAACACTTCTTTCTTCAAATGCATGCTTCTACTTGACAGACTATCTTGAGGGTATGGTGACACACTATAAGGATGCACTAGGTTGTATAACAACATGTAGAGCCCCCCTTTGCTTAAATTGATAAAGCGCTTAGTACTCAGTTTCAGAAATACATACTTCAATAGAAAACACAGTAGATTCTCAAAGCCATCAAAATGAGGGGAAAACCAGAAGAAAGCAATTTAGAAAATACTGTGGATGTAAACTGTTTCCGATGAGCAAAAGGTAATTATAACCAACTGTTTACTGTATCTACTAAGAATAAATAATGTTTCTATTCTATGCTCTTGTAGCCTTAAAGTTACCAGCTGCTTGCATTTCATACATTTCAGAGTAAATCACACAATGCTTTTTTAGCAGAAGTACTAACCCACAATAGCAGAAGATTCATCTGCTTGTACTTGAAAAGGGAAGCAGATGGACACAAAAAGAGAATTTTTCTATCCTATTTTTTTATCAATAAAACTGGTCTCAGCCATCAATTCTGCAAAGAATACTTAGCTTGTATACTGGTGACTCCTCTGTATCACATCTTTTTCAAAAACCACCTTCCTCTCCAGGAAACCACCCAGAATTCCCATTTTGACTATTCTGAACTCAGATGATTTTTGCATTCTTTGGCCAATCTTATCTTCCACACAGCTCTAACACCAGCTAACCCAGCACCTCTAAGTAGTATTTCTACCCCAAGCTCAAGTAAAACATAACTGCAATGAATGAAAACTCAAATATATAGCCTTTAATCATGCTAAAAATCAAGTGTCACCAATCAAGTTTTGCTTTTATTTACAAAGACAGAAATATGCAACAAACCAGATATACCTCATAATAAATTTATTTAACAAGGATTAAATCCTGAGACAGCAGAAGTTATTGCTTCACTTAAAGTTTCAGAAATTGCCAACAGGCATTTTTATATTTTTGGCTCCCAGTATGAATTCTTCACACAACACTTCCAAAGCTTTAAATCAAAAGCAAAACACAAAAATCGAAACTGAGAAAGATGGTAAATATCAGTGCAGCTTTAGTTAACTAGCTGTGCATCAGCTAGAGTACAGTACAACACATTCGTTGAGATTCAAGACACAGGAGTTTTAGTTCATAACTCTGATTTTCAAATCATTAATAGCACTTTTAAATAATATAGGGATTGTACTTTCAAATCAGATACAATCAAATGAGTGATGATTAATGCACATTAATGTATAAACCCACAGGTTTTAAGATACTGATGGCCAGTTCATTATGAATACAGTAATTAATCCTCTTACCCTAGTCCATGAGTGAGTTGACAATCTTTGTTAATGTCTCTTGCAATCAATGGCACTCGTTCTTTCCACTATTACACACAACTACAGAACAATCCAAAGGAAAAATACCTGACTGGAGAGTTGTTATCCATCACATCTCACACAAATTAACTGTCACACAATTTTCTTTCATGTGCCCTGCAAACTTACCAGTACTAGCATGTTTCTACTCGAAATGATGATGCCTGCCCAAAATCTGCTTTGCATGACATTAGGCAATGCTCATGAGATTAAAAAAAATATTTAAATTTGTAGCGTGATATTGATATAGCCAAATGTTTTATATGTAATTTGGAAAAAAAACATTAAGTTCCTTCAGAGACACCAAGTTATTTGAATTTCAAAAATTACCCTTAACTATTGACCACTGCACTAAAAAACCCCAAAAACCTGGCAAGGATGAAAAAAGAGGTCAGCAGCTTCTGATTCCAAAGCTTGCCAATTAAAATTGGAAGATACTCCAAAACACATATATAAAATCCATCCTATGAAAATAAAATAAGAGTAATCCAAATTAGACATCTTTTCAAGATTACTCTTTTAGGTACTTTTCCTTAAGGAAAGGAAACCTTATTTTAAGAAATAGTAAAACGTATTAGCAAGTGCAATACTGACACACTACCGAAAGTTTCTCCAGAGGAGATACCAAAATTAGCCAATTCTAATAAATTGGAAGAAAACTGAAAATTTAGAGTAGATTAATTATAAGACACCCACTTAAAGGAGTAAGGACTTAGCACTCTTACGTATGAGAGAGCAAGTCAAATGCTCATGTGCTCATAGTGAAAGATCCCAATAGGAACAAAACCACAAGATGGTAGTTAGGTTGAACGTAGCCACTCATGCTGTAACACCAAAGAGACAGGAAAAGGGGTAGGACTAAGTTTTTGAACAGAAACATAACCATTTGGATAAACAATTACCACGTCCCATCATAATATTGACGTCTCTGCATTGTGCATTTACCAAGGACTCAACACAACCTACATGAGTGCCACAGCTTTCAGTGACTTCTTCCAGTGACAAAAGTAATGCTTGGGACTTTGTCACCTCTGCCATGCCCCCAGAGGAACAAACATCTTCCAGCTGGAGATCAGACTTGAATAGGACGGATAGGATTGATAGGTGATACTCCATGTATCAGTGAAGTACAGTTTTATTTTACATAGTATCAAAATAATTCCATTAAACCCTCCCATTACAATTGCCACTATTTATTATGCTAATATTACCTCGTCAAGTGCAGTTTTCATTTTAAGAAACCCACTAGCGAAACTGCCACTTCAGTGGAAGTGCCAAGGTGAACTGCATTCAGAAAAGTATAATTATATCCCCAAGATAGCAGTAGTCTTTAAATAGTCAAACTGCCAAAGAAACACCTTTTGCTGAAGTATTTTAAATTCTTGCTGAAGTCTCTGGCATCTTGTTAGAAAGTGCTTGCCACAAGGGCATGCTGCATCAGAGATAACCCTATTAGCCCTGCAGCATTGCTGTCAAAATTAAAAGACAAAAAGGTCATAGGTACAGGACCAGCCAGAAGAAAATGTCCACTTTGGAAACCTCTCCAGTAAGGCATAGAGTTGAGGTGACTTTTGATCTTCCCCAAAAAAGTAATGTGCTGCTATGGCAAGTGAGACAATTCCATCAGAATGCTTCTCTGGGGCCTGAAAGTGAGAAAAGGACAACACAGTCTTTATAATTGTTCCTGACACTTCAACATAGATCAATTCAAATGCAGTTTTTCACAGACAGTATCTATGAAACAAAATCCATCCTTTGTCCTCTATGCTAAAACACTCCTTATCTTCAACATATCATTCTGATTACATGACAAGTTCAATCTGAAATGAACTGGCAACCGAGATGTTTACCTCACAGTGCCTCTGTTGTGCTCCTGCTTCAGTGTTTCTGTCTGTTTTGCTGACAAATCAAGACATGGACTCCAACACAGTATTTACACTGATCCTTCTACGGCAAATCCCCTTCTGCCTAGCTTTGCCTCTATCAGACTTGCAAGGCTTGTCACACTTGAGACTCCAATTTGCCTTATCAAGTACCATTTGAGGATTATTTGTGTTTAGACTGCCTGGTGCAAGAAGGAAAAATGGACTTTCTGAACTTTCAAAGATACTTGTAATATTTACTCGAAGGATAAGTGCCAAACCTATAGTAAAACCATACTGCTAAACCTATAGTAAAAACGTACAGGTCTGCAAAAAATTATTCGTTTGCAAGTCAGGAAGGTGGGAAGGCAGATAAATCTAACTCCAACAGCAAGGCTGGAAGCCTTGCTTCCAGCTGAAAATAATGTAAAAGAAAATTTAGAAAACAAAGCTTTTACAACTCTCTTCAGCTTCACAACACGCACATTTTCCACCAAAGATTCTACAATTTCCCAAAACCATGCAAACAAGAAAAGAGAAAGGGAACTTTCTCATAATAATAATAATCAACTCTGAAATAATAATAATAAAAATCAACTCTGAAATAACAGTAGTAAAGATAAAACTTCAGCAACTGCGAGGTTAAGATCAGAGAAATCAAAACTTATCATCAAAGACCATGCAGACAAGAAAAATATTTTTCCCTTGGTTGTTTGTAAAGTTGGTGGACTACTCATGGAAAATACTCATGAATCTATAAAGCTGACCTATCAAAAGAGGGATACTAGAATTAAGATCTACCAAATAAAGCAAAGTATTAGGAAGTTACTGTGGCATTTTCCACACAGGAATGCAGCTATGGTGGAAGAGGGTGGACCAAGGCATCACCAGTTTCCAGCAGTGCCACACTCACCGTCAGTTCCACCCAGAAGTGCCAGGGAGCTGCATGCAGCCCACGGGAGTAGAACACAAAGTAGTCTCCCCCCAGGCTGGCGACCGGCATTCCATCCCCGAGGGACCAGCGGGACAGTGCTGATCCCGCGCGCGGCCGCACGTACAGGGACATGTGGCTCGGGCCTGCGGGGACAGAGAGGCGAGACCACGTGTATCAACAGGCAGAGGCACAGTAACCACCTGCTTTCCCACGGAACAGCAGGGCATCCTTGAACCACTAGTCATGTCTTCCAAAGCATGACAGAAATATCTTCTCTACAGAAGATGCTCCAATTTTTTCTAAGCACTGGGATAAGTGAGAAGATGATGTAACAGAGGAATACAGGACATTTTATAATAATAAATATAAAAAAGTCTTATACATACTAACATGTAAAATGCTACAAGATCTAGCTTAGAAAGGACCTTCTGTAAAACAATCAAGACTTACTCAAGACAGATGAGGTTACCAGTCCCAGAAATAAAAACTGCAAGACACTACTCACAGCTTCTAGTGTACTATGAAACTGAATTAATGCATGCTAATCTCAGAAAGCTCACTATCTTGGGAACAGCACTAGAACCTGCAGTACTGGAGTCAAAGCCTGATTTATTATGGGCATAAAAATAAACACAAATCATAAACCAGAAGCTTCAGTCACTCACCAGATACTTCAAAGCTTAACCTCACAGAGTTCCAAGGCATCAGCTTCTTGGACAGAAGTTTAAACTGAATGGGGCGCCTTGGCAAAATTTCTGGAGCAGGAAGATACCAGTTTTTCCTGTGGAGAAAAAGAAGTTTCAAGTTATTCTCAATGCAATACCCTGAGGTACTAAACATCAGAAGACATGAAGTTTCTCCTTAGTACAGCTGACTGTGCTGCTCCTACATGAAATATTCAAAAGGTGTTGATTCTAGTAGAAGGCAGGTAAAATCAGCTTCTGGCGACTAATATTTAAAGGGCTTATTAACAGAAAAATAGTCACCAGCATATCAATTCATTACCTTCATCTGCCTTAAATTACAAAACAAATGAGTGAGAATATTTTCACCTTCAAACAGCTAAACTTTTGCTCTCAAGATTCTTGTGGTGTGAGAAATAGCCACAGCAGCTGGTTTCCTTCTGTGGACACCTGCTACTCTAAACATCCTCTGCTGTCAGCTGCAGAGAAGGAAGGGAAGAAGGAAGAAGACATATATCCTCCTCTGAACTGCCCTTTAGGAGGCCCCCCCTTCACCTTTTTTTCCTCTGGTGCTTACATCTAATTTCCACACATCAACTTCCACAGCTTCTGGAGCAGACCCATGGCAGAAGACACGGAGGAAGGGTTATTTACTTTTAGACCAAGATTATCCTTAGTTTTTCTTCCCTTATATAAGTGAAACTGCATAAATGACCCCTGTACTTTGCAGTAATGTGCTAAAGTGAAGCAGAGTTCACACGAACCGGAACATGAAATGGACTGGCAGAATCCAAGGAAGGCCACAGAAGGGAGCCTGCTCCTCGCATGGAGTTCTAATGGTGTCATTGATTTCAGGTACATGGGGAGTTATGTGAGATATTCCATTATAATCAAACCCATTGATCCATATACCAGAATCACTTTTAACCACATTTCCATCTAGATCATGAAATCTTCTGCTTGTATGCTAGAAGAAAAAAAAAACAAAACAACAAACATAGAAAGATAATGGAGCCTCTGGAGTTTCCAAGAGTCAGAGGTGATTCTGAAGTATCCTCTGTGTGAATCCTTAAGGTCTATTGCATTTTCAGCAGACTTTTCAGCACTGAACACATATCTGAGTATTTATGAATATAAATGCAAGAATTACTCAGAACAGAAACATACTATTAAAAAACCATCAGAAGAGGACTGTTTTAGCCCACCTCAAACCACATTCACTTTTTAAGTTACCATTATTTACACAATTCACCCACTTAAAGCCCCCTAAAACACCCTGCTCTTCTGACACAGATGAGCTGAACACTGAGAACAAGGGAAACATTAGCAATTGTTTCAAATGCAGGAATAATCATTAGAGCTTTTAAACCAAGAAAGAAAGGGGATATTAAGCCTTGAAAAAAATGAAACATTCTTACAACCAAAAGAGGCAATACAACATGGAAAGTTTTTCTTACCTGGAGAAAGACTCGCTTAGGCTTTGGATTAGCTGCATCAGAACTGTAAGGAAAGAAGATTCCACTACAAACGAGAATCAGAGTGACTACAAACACAGTAGTTAAAGTTACTAGCGTCGTTTTTGTACTTTTGACAAGGTAAATGAAGTTAATCTAGAGAATAAAAAAACAGTCCAGTTATAAAACTGCAACACATAGATATAAACCACTACTTGTATAACTCAAACTCAATTATGGAACTGAAGGTACATTAAAAAAACATAATTGCAAGTACCACCTCACACAAGACACTTCTTTTTAATCTCAGTATTTAAAACCAGTATTTTTAAGATGATTTCTTTTATAAAAAGGAATAAAGTGAGTACTTCCTGAAACTTTCAGAATTTTCTTGTTTTTAAAACATCTGCCAACAAAAAAAAAAAAAAACTAATCAAACCAATCTTTCCAGGTCCTATGGCAGCAGAAAAAGCCCTGAGTACTCTTTTTGAAGTTTGTTCAGTCATATATTGTACCTAAATCAAATCCTTACTCAAAATTTAACATTACATTTCATATTTTACATCACCACAGAGCAATATAAGCTCTGCTTCAATGATCTTTCTTTGACCAACACAAACTGTAGAATCTTTGACATATGCTCTAGAGCTTTCCTGTAACGTTTAAGATATTGTCAAATTATCACTAACTTCCAGTATTAATTAAAAAACCCATCTTATTCTAAACTATAGAGAAAGCTTAAGGGTTTTAAACAATATTTCCAAATTCTACTTACAAAATAGGAAGACAGGATCATAGTGAAGATCACAATAAATCCTGCCAACACCATATCTGGTGGAATTTCTGAACCACTTCGTCCCATGACAGGTGTAAACATTTCAAACACAGTCCAACTAAGATACAGCATATACAGATAGGGAACAAACATCCCCAGCATGTACATCACAATAAACTTTATTGTGGCACCTATATAGAACAGGAAAAAACAAAAGACAAAAACGTAGAAGCTTGAAAGTACGTAACACACAACTTGACTGACACATCCACAAGGATATACTGCTGCAAGTCCCAGTACACAATACTGGTCCTCATCCCTGACATGGATATGGGAAAAAGATCTCATTTTGCACAGCCAACACCAGTATAATTTTCAAAACTACCACAAAATTAATCTTGTATTACAAAAAAAACCTGAAACATGTTTTCTGTCCCAAGCACAATTTAAATATTACAATACTTTTATGAACCTTTACTGTTCATCAAAATTCTGATCACTAATTAATACACTCACGTACTGCTCTTTTAACCTGAGACCTGGGATGTTTTTCAGTGTATTTTTTAAAGCTTCTCACACTTTCAAACTGTCTTTAACTCAAGAACACTTTTTTCATTACAAAAATGTGATTTGACTACTCAAAATCAATGTTTGAAATTTCTTTTGCTTAAATAAGAGTAGGGGTACAAGTTTAGAGATACAATTTCTGGCCCTCAAAACCCATACCTCTTTGGCTGAATTCCTTGTGGATCATCAGCTTAGTGAGTAAAGGAAACGCTACCCATAATGTACAAATGAATGCTGAACAAAGGCCCATCTGAGTCATCACAGCCAATGCTATTGACCAAATCATCAATGAGGCATCAAAAAAAACATCTCCCAGGAACTGCTCATTCACATTCTGTAACAAAAATAAGTAAATACATTTCATTACTGTACACACTCCATAGGTCCCATTTAATGAGAACACAAAAATCCACATTCCTTGTATACAATTGTTTTCCTTGGGCAAAACAATTTTGAATAGCATCATCTCACCATCCTCTTACCATACAGAATTATCCATGACAGTGTATTTTTTTAATTAGTTTTCTAAATCTGCTGACATAACTTGAAAAAGAGATTACACAGGCTGGGGAAGAAGGAGGAAGGGAATGTACCAATGACAGTACCAAAGAATACACAAGGGTAGTGTTTCAGGTAAACAGGGCCTTTAAAAAAAAAAAAGTAACACAGCATATTAAAAAACTGCGTAATACTTAGTGGTGAAAAATTATCGGGACCTCCTGAGAATGTAAACTTGTTTTTGAATAGCTGTTAAAAGACTTCTTACACAAGCGCTGTTATTAGTGCACAAATACTATACTGGTGCCTTTTCAGGTCATGCCACAAGCTGTCACTTCAGAAGTCTGCTTATTTAAATATGTTACTTGTTTTGAATAAAAGATATCATACGAGAGACAACCGCAGATATATTTTGGGGGGGGTGGGTGGTGCGAAAAAAGAAGAAATTTAACCATCAAAAATATTATTTGCTTTGGGGTTTTTTTTCACGTTATAGAGGCAATCCTGCAATGTTTGCAGTGCAAATCCTGCTAATAACACAAGGGACTGCTTGCATGAACAATGGTTATCAGAAAGCACCTACTTCAGTTTCAGGGTGAGAAGGAAAAAAAAGAGGAGGGTGAAGAAACATAAAAGTTGCCAAACCTATTTCAAAACATAAAGCTTATCAACTCACAAGTTGTTGAGCCATGAATAGGCACTGCCTCTGATAGCCAAGGAAGAAATTGGCTTCCAAAATTTTTATGCAACTTTTAAGTCAAATGCAAGTTACAGAAGCAACATTAACTGTACAGTGCGGTGCAAGCTACAGCATGCAACACTTCTGACTTTCAGATGGTTGATCTGATGATTAGGCAATCAGGAGGCATGAAGTAGATCTAGAGCCTGAAATGTCTTAACAGCTAATGAAAATAACAGCCAGCTCATCCAGATGACTGGAAAAAGGTAACATTGCATCTATTTTATATATGGCTCATCTCTTCCACAAAGGGAAAACACCAAATACATGTATTTAGTAATATATGTGTGCCACTTAACACTCCCCCAAAGAATTTCAAAAAACCTACTTCCAGAGAAAGACAAAATGGATCCACTCAGAACTCTTCATACAATCAAATGGCATGAAGTTCTTAAAACTTTTTCAAACATTTGTATTTGGATGACAACTAAGGCTTCCTAAATTCCCTCGTCCAAAACCCACCCAGATGGCTGAGATTATATAAGTAACAGCAAGCAGAACAGCAAGACTAAATATTACTGCACATAAAACCTCAACCTATCAGGCCTGAGTAGTCAACTTCTGCCCTGGAAGAGTGTCATCTCAGACACCTCAAGACTATTCGTATTTAACAGAAAACCATATGGGACTGTTATAATCTATAATTACGAAATTATTACACAAGCTAAATTGCATTGGTTAGTCCATAAAAAAGAATCCTAAGCAAAACAGGTAAACAGACAGTAATCATGACAAATGACAGCAATGGAAAAGTAACACACCAAATCCTCACTGAGTTTGCAGGGGCCTAAATGACTTTTACCTATTGCAGAGAAGAAGATAGACAACCAAAACCTGTGTTCCATCTCCAGCTGTGGTCAAAAAAAACTATATATCAAAATAATCACGGAATTGTTTAGGTTGGAAAATACCTTTGAGATCATTTGATCTAAGCCTTGCACTGCCAAAGCCACTGGTAAACCATGTCCCTAAGTGCGACATCTAGACATCTTTTAAGTACCTCAAGGGATGGTGATCCAACCCTTTCCCTGGGCAGCCTGTTTCAGAGCTTGATAATCCTTTCCTAAGGATTATCAAAGAGAAAAGAAATTAAGAAATTTCTCTTAACATCATATCTGAATCTTCCCTGGCATAACTTGACACTTCCTCTTGTCCTGTTGCTGGCTGTCTGGGAGAAAAGACCAAACCCCACCCGGCTATACCCTCCCTTCAGACAGTTGTAGAGAGCGATCAGGTCCCCCTGAGCCTCCTTTTCTCCAGCCTAAACAACCCCAGCTCCCTCAACTGCTCCTTACAGGACTTGTGCTCCAGACACTTCCCCAGCTCCACTGCCCTCCTCTGGACAAGCTCCAGCACCAAAATTACTTTCTTGTACTGAGAGGTCCAAAACCCAGGATTTGAGGTGTGGCCTCACCAGCGCTGAGTAAAGGGGGCAATCCCTGTCCTGCTCCTGCTGGCCACACTATTGCTGGTGCAGGCCAGGATGCCATTGGCCTTCTTGGCCAGCTGGGCACTGCTGGCTCATGTCCAGCTGCTGTCAGCAGCACCCCCAGGTCCTTTTCCTGTGGGCAGCTTTGCAGCCACTCTGCCCCAGCCTGTGGCACTGCCTGGGGTTGTTGTGACCTAAGTCACAAAGGCTCCTGCCTTTTTGTAAAACACCTCCTAAAGGTCAAAACTGCCTTAAATCACATAGCTCTTACCTCTCTGATTTAGCAGAACAATCCCTAGGTTTAGAGGAAGCAATTTTTTACAGTGACACTTCAAATACTAAAAACTTTTTGCTTTTTTTTTTTAAGCAGCTCAAATCTGTCTTCCACAGATTAAACACCTCATTGCCCTTCAACAATAACAACAAAGCCTTGCCTACCTTGTAGAAGAACTTCTTGGCTAGCACGTGCACAAGAATGAGCTTAGCTGCAGCTGCGGTGCCATAGAGAGACACAGAAACATAGAAATGGGTGTACCAAGAAAGAGCCCGTCCAATGAAGGAGACAAACATTGCCACCAAGAGGACTGCCACCAGTGTGCACACCCAGCCTGTCAGGGTTAAGCTGAATGCAGTCAGTAACTTCTTCAGGTTATGAAGAGCTATAAAGAAGAAAAAAAAAGAAGCTTCATTCAACACTTGTGTATTCTACTGCAGACTATCATCAAAACTTTAATTACCCTATAGTGTAACTACTTTAATGACCAAAATAAAGGGATCTCCTGTGAAACTATCTTAACAGCATAGTTTGCATCACATAGTCTAATTCTTTGCATGTCTATTTGCACACATCCCTGCTGCAATGTTTATTCCCAGAATACTGGTGTATTTTGCAGATTACAGCTTTCTTGATAGCAAAAATTTTACAAGGGGGCCGGTGGAGCCACAGTTCCACTTTTAAGTATATAAAAAAGCCCAACAAGAAACCCAACAAAAAACAACCACAAAAACTCCAAGCCAAAATAAAAACTTCCCTCAAAAAATACAAAACCAAATCAAACAAACAAAGCACCAAAAAAAAAAAAAAACCCAAGCCCTGCTTCTCATTCCCCCCAAAAACAACAGAAAATTTGAGCTATTTTTCTTGTAATATTTTCTTACTACAAAAATGTTTTCTGGATTTTGAGGAGAAGGTGGGTGTGATTTCTTAAGCCTTATTTCTTTTAAACAGGCATGTTCCTACACATACTAAGAAGGTCTAACTAGATTTAAGTTGGTTTACACTCTCTATTAAATTCTGCTGTCATTTTCCCCATTTTTTCCTAATTGGTCCTGTCTATAGACAGGTGTTGAAGAAACACAGTTCTGACACCATATCTGAACTAACAAAATAAAAAAAATTATATGGATACTTTGCAATTACTTTTTCAATTTCCAGATCTTTAAAAGATTACATTTTAATCTTCATGAAAGGATAAGAGACAAAATCATGATTCATAAATGCTAGACATCTAGGCCTATCATATTCTTTCACCATCATTAATATTCAGATGCAAGATTTAAGCACAAAGCAACTCCTACAGCATGCTGGCACACCTAAATATTTCTGAAGTTCAGCTAACCAGATGCTTGTAATGGCCTGAACACTTTCTTCACTACACTTCTGCCTCTAGTAATTGCTATTTGTTGAAGAGTAAAGCAATTAAAAAAAAACCAAAACAGTAAAAAAAACCCCACCAAAAAACCACCAACCAACCAACAAAACCACACAACAAAAAAAAAATTAAAACAAACAAAAAAACCCCAAAAAACAAACAAACAAACAAACAAAAAAACACAAAAAAAAAAAAAAAAAAAACCAAAAAAAAAAAAAAAACCAAAAAAACCACCACAAACAAACCAAAACAAAAAAAACCAAGAACAACAAAAACCAAAATCACCTAGACTTACCTCTGGGTTTTGGCTGTAATACTTTTTTGCTTAAATAAAAAAAAGCAATTGCTGCTGTAATATAGTTCATAATTGTGCCAACACGAGCCGGATAAGCCAGGACAAATAAACCAAGTATATCAAAGAACACAACATTTCCATGTCGATACTCAAAAGATTTAGCCAACTTTTCTGATGTAGCTAGGTATTTTAGGACAGCCAGAATATTGTCACCTATTAAAAGAGCAGACACACAGTATAATTTTATCAACGTTAATAAATCACCACACAGCATTTTTAATATAACCGTTCTGAAAAATTGTATAAAAATAGCCTCAACAAAGGTATGAATACACAAATTATTATACTCAAACATGTATTTGGCAGTACACACAGAATAGTATTTTCATGAGTTATTCTATCTGGCTGTCAAAATAAGTATACTTGGGAAGTCTTATGCACTTAGACACCACTTCAGTGAAGGCAACAGTCAGGTTTTCAGCCCATAAACTCTTCTTCACTTCTGATATTTAGCACTGGACTTGAAGGCTAACCCATAGAAGAGTTTATAATTTCTTAATCTTCATCCTCTTCTCCTCACCACTAAGTGACCCCTCCAGGTTTCCATGACTATGAATTACCTGCCGTTCCTTCCCTACATGACTGTAAAATCAAGACCACTATTTTACTCTGTAGCCTTCAGGCACCAATCATCTTTTGCTTTCACACAGTACAGCCAAAACACAGGTAACCAAATGAGAGTAATCATTCTCAACTTTCATTTTGCTTTTACTAGACCATTAAAAGTGCTTACCGGCTGTAAATTTGGTCTTTCTTTTTTTTTTTTTTAAATCTGTGATATATTTAGTGGGACAAGTTCTACATATAACCATCATGACCACTAAAATCATCTTTCCAATAGGAATTTAAAAGCATTATTTTCTGTACTGCAGCTAAATTGGTGCAAGGAAGTGTTTAAAACCCTAATTCATGCTGATCATCTAAGCTGGCTTCTGTATAAACTTGAAGAGTGAATAGTCACAATCCTGGAGGCATTTAGGATTATGCCAGCTTTTCCTGGGAAATTAAAGGTCTTCATCATTTTCTTTACTGTCAAATAGCCTACTATGAGCACAACCTGTTGTAGAAAATAAATCCTGTTTACCCAGTCTGTGTGCTACTAGACTGAGGTTTGACTGAGGTCCATTCTAAAACAAAAACCTCTGTTGGTAGATCAGTTTCTAAGCCACCAACCTACTCAAAAGCTCCTGATGAGAAACATTAACCAATAATGGGTCTTAGTGAGATAAAAGGAACACAGAAAGCTGAATAATCAGGTATTAATGGAGAGACAATAACTTTGATTTGAAAGCAACTGTGGAACCTAAAGTCACTGGATGCTGATAAAGTTTATCTTCCCAAGTTGACCAAATATATTGCCTTTTTATTTAAAATGTATGTATTCAGTGAATTCTTTCTTTGTGTTCTTGAGAACATAACCAACATGCACTAAATGTGTAATTAAAATTATAAATTTACACTACAGCTGTCTTACAGCAAAATGAAAAAGCAGCTACAATACTACTATTTGGAAAATTACGAAATACTTAAAATACCAACCTGCTCTCTGAATGGAATCTGTCAAAATTCTATCTGACGTGTCATATTCTGTATGGTAAATGTAGCCATTTTCAATAAAAGCCAAATCTATTCCTACAGAAAGAAAAGCAGCATTTTTAAAATCTATACAATCCTAAAACCCCAAAACAAATACATGAAAGCCTTCCATATACTTCACAGAAAATGTTGCTCTACTTTGTAACCCAATCATTATCCTTAGAGATGAACAAAGTAGTCTTCTTCACAGAAGGAAAACTAACTGGACTTCCAGTGTCTTTAAAAGAGAACAGCTTTAAAACATTTCAAAGTATCTGTCCTTTTGCATGTACCCATTCCCATGACATCTGTACCCAGCTGGAGAAACACATTAAAACACCAGATCATCTCAGCCTCATGTACAAGATGTATAAGGTGCTTGCCAAATGCTTACTTGCAACACTTCAATAAATGTTCATGCTGAAAAGTAATAAAAAGCAGCACTATGAAACTACAGAGCACCTTCTCAAAATATCAGGTGCGCTCTTTGTACTTCTAATGTGTAAACAAAAGTATTTATCAAAACTCAAAGGTTACTCTGTTTCATTAGTTAATACATTCAGTGTATTCCGTTCACCTGTTCAGCTGCATATGCAAAAAGCTGCTACCTGCAATTGGAATTCTCACAATTTTTGGCAAATTAGGTCTCAATTCTGAGGAAAAAAGCAGTTGTTAAACTTAATTTTTTTTTATTGGTTTATAAAAAAAACCCCACAGGTCAGTAAGAAATCATTTACCATCCAGGTACAATTCTGAACAAAGAAGACATTGTACAAAATCAGCTATTTTATTTTCAGACTAGAAGCATATCTCAGAACAGTACAGAATACGCCAGAACAACTGCTTTGTACTAATAATCAATTAAAAAATATCACTTTGCTTGAAAGTTACTCCAACGACAACCTGTCCAGGGCAACAAGGACTTTACAGAAGTTTACAGTCTTTCGAACTGTGTTCACTGAGTGAATATTTTACATTTCCTTCCCACTGTTCATTTTCCACAGAAAGGACAGCTACCGGTAAACAGATCAGCAAAACTAAAAAGCTTCTGCCCTGTCCTTGATTATGGAGAAGAAACAAAAAAACCCCACCAAAACCCCCTAAAAACCAAAAACCAAATCCCCCAAACAAAACACCAACACCAGTAAGGAAAAAACCAACCCACAACAACCAAATAAAAACAACAACTAAAAAACCCCAACCAAACAAAACCCAAGGGAACGAAAATGCATTAATGACTATGTCACTATCTCTCTAAAGAAGATGATTTTGGTTTATCCATTAGATACAGACATTTCAGTGCTGCATGCAGGTTATTAACACCATGTACCAAAATGTTTCAAAACAGAATATTTAATAGAGTACTATTAATTCCTGGAGTATTTTCCTGATTTTCAAGAAACTTTTCTACCATGAAGCTTCCTTCTGGAAAACAACAGTCATCGAAAAACATCCCTAGTAAACTATATGACAAACTCAATCTAAAAACTCTTTCCTTACAAAAGGAACAGGGAAATTCCCTCCCAGCGTGACGGACAGATCAAATTTGAGGATGGTCACATAGTAAACCACAGAACAATGTCCTTGTTAAAAAAATGTCATGTGTATTGACATGCCTTTTGATAACATACCTGGAACATTGCCGAAGTCCCTGTAGATACGGAAGTCTGTGTCTGCTGGGATAATGCCACTCTGAAATATTTCCTGTGCCACCACAGAGGCAAAGGGATGTTTGGCCGCAACTACATATGCTTGCACCAACCAAGGATTCTCAGGTCCTAACAAAAGATAAGCAGAAAACTCACAGTGAGTATTTTTTGAACTTCAGTTAGGATATGCATTCTCATGGTAACAACACGAAGTAACTCACTGGAGTTTTAACACTCTTGCCCCACAGAGCATACAATTGTGTTGGATGAATGACTCACACTTCAGAGAAAGAATTAGCTACACCTGAGGGGGAAAAAAAAAATCAAGCCACTGTTGCCTCCTGTGTTCAGTGGCAGAGCAGACAAGCCATGTCCCAAAAAGACCTAGCACTAATGAAGACATCACACCCTTTACCCAAGCTTCCAATTCATCATGTATCATACATCAATACTGCTGGTTAGAAAAAAGTCTGTCCCCCTAAAGCATTCAGTGCAAGTAAACAGCTAAGCAGCTTCATCAGACAAGAAAATCCGCAGACTAGCTAGGATGGGGCACAGGTCTAACCACAGCCTACAAAACACAGAAGTTTTGCTGCTTCCTGAGCATGAGATGGAATTCTAATGCCAATATCTTCCCGCCAAGATTTTACAAGAACTGCTGTGAAAAATAAATATAACATATGAAAGTATGAGTATTAAGATATATGTACTATCCAAACACTTTTCTCCTTTTTATCTTGAAGTAAAAGGGAAACACAACTTCTATTATTCTGCCCTCCACAGGCTTCCCACCTATGAAGCAACTTCTGTGGTAGTGCTTCAGCCTGTAAACTGAGAACAACTTAATTGCTGCACAGGACTGGGAAAAAGGCACAGAGGTTCTCTTGTCTTTTGCTTATGAGTCATTTTCAATATTCCTTCAAGTCTGCATAATTTATTATCAAATTATCCTAGTGTAGAAATGGGACACAAGGCAAGCTCATACCTGTTTGAAAAACAAGTTCTTTTCCTCCTACACCTGCTGCCTCCAGGTTAATAAAAGCTCTGATTGACTTGGCCCACTCATGTTGTGTAATGAAGCCATGACTAGCCTTGATGGGGAAACAAAAAAAAAAAAATAAAATAGGTCAAACGTCTACCAGACAAGCCTAAATGTTATTTTTCATAATTCAAGACTGCATATAACTCAAGGCACAAGGCAGAAAACACAAACAGATGCAGAAAATGCAAGTCTTCTATTTAAACTAATAAAGACAAGATCCTTAATCCAACTGCATATTTCCCTTTGAAATTATATACATTCTCCCCAGAAATGACAGGTAATTAATGAATATTTCAAGAGATTAAACACAAGCTATATCTTTCATTTGTTAAGAGTTTTAATATACTGCTTTGATGTATAATTTCTAATTCTGGCGCATTCTCACCTGCAAAATATTTTCTTCTGCACCATTAAATAAGAATATGACCGCATGCTGCAGGGACTCTGATGATTTTGAAAGTGTGTTAAGTATTTCAAGCATCACTGCACAGCTAACAGCATCATCGCTGGCACCTTAAAATAATCAGCAAAACAACAAGGCTTACAACAAACGCACAGATTTGCAACAAAGAGAGGAAAAACGGTTTATCCTATTTCAGTTTCAGTATAACTGCAGTACGAATGTGTTAAGCTTTAGTATATTTCCTGATACTGCTCATACCCTCTGTCTATACTAGTTGAAAGCAACAGCTGAGAGAAAAATTATGTTCAGAAGTTGGGCAAGTGAATGACAAGATATCAGATCCAACACTACCGTTCAAGAGAAGCAGACTAACCAGGTTACTAGGAAAGCAATGTGATAATTATCTATTTTCCTAAATACAACATGAACAAAAAAGGATGTAATTTTTATTGACAGCACTCTCAAATTTTAAGAAATAAACATTCCCACACAAGTCACCTTGAAGTGCTCTACACTGTCACAATGCATTCAATCAGGAGGACAAAACCTCAAAGTAACATAAAGCTAAGACTACAAAATAAAGCTAAGCAAATTCCAGAATTCACACCTTTAATAGTCTCCATAAGCTATACATTATACTAAAAGATTTTCATTATCAGATGCTTTTCACCACCCTCCTTCTTTGCAGAAACCCCTTTCACTCTAATCTCTGTTGTCTTTGAGTTTCTCATCCAACACTACAATCTCACACCTCCTACGCCCCACTGGTTTTTTATCTTGATTAAGCATTCATCTTTGAGTCAAGGCCTCCCACTTTCCCACTTCCTGTGGTGCAAGCTGTAGCACCTCCCTATCCCGCTCTAATAAATAAAATTTGTGAGAAAACAGAAATTTAAACCTCATTCCTGTGGGCCTGGGTTGCACGCATGTTGCTGACATGCACTAAGATACCAACAATAGTGTGTTCAGGCATTAGCATGGTATTTGGGTACACTTGTTAGCTGCTCAAAATGTTCAATTTACACATAAAAGCTTGTTATCAGGCAAAACTTAAGAAGTATCTGCTACGAAAAGGACATATTCCTAATATAAACATAAATCTTAGTTTAGGTTTTATCTTTAGTTTATTGCATAGAATAAGTAAACCTCAAATCTTTCTAATACACCATTCTCTACCCTATTTCTCAGAAATTATGGCCTTGTTCTGACAAAAGCTTTCCATAGATTGCCACCCAAATACC
Source organism: Pyrgilauda ruficollis (assembly GCF_017590135.1). Classification (NCBI taxonomy): domain Eukaryota; kingdom Metazoa; phylum Chordata; class Aves; order Passeriformes; family Passeridae; genus Pyrgilauda; species Pyrgilauda ruficollis. Next base: position 4,643,608 of record NW_024529266.1, read on the forward strand.
TGATTTAAAGCCCTGATTGTCACAGTTTTCACTAATTTCACAGAATATCACAGAACATTCTGAGCTGAAAGGGACCTTAACTGCTACACCAGTTTATCAGGAGTCTGCTCTTAACCACAGCAAGTTATTTTATTTAAATTGCTGTATTGAAACTCAGCAGACACATATAGTTTACAGTGAGGTTAGTCATTTACCTGCCTTGCTGTAAGGCTAAGAAAAATAAAAGTTATTGGCTTCAAGAGTCATACAGATTTACATCTGATAAAAGCAGCCATGCTTAAATAGTAACACGCATAAATAGTAACAGACTATTACACAGACTTGCAGAGAATATATACCCCAATAGCTCATACACAACAAAACCGACAGGAGGTTGTAACAGATTTTATGGTAGATTATTGGTAAAGTAAGAAAACCCCATTATGTCTGCAATGGTAATTTCAAGGATGTTTTTGCTGTCGAGTTTATCAGAAAATAGTCAAATAGGTCATATAAATTGAAGAGTAGTAGAATCAGAACAAGAGACATATTTTAGGAATCCAGAGTTTATATTTTTTCCTTCACAAGGAACACAAGCTTTCTAAAATAAATGATTTACTGAGATTTCCTTCATGTATTTTGTGTATATAAGCACCACAAGCAGATTATATTTTATTATCTAATATTCAAATGTATTACTCGCTGATTTTTGAGTCATGCTGATTCTGGCTGAAAGCCCACCTTTCTGGTACTGAAAAAAAAAGGACTGTAAGCAAATAGCTAGGAGAAATATGGGAGAACAGAAAACAAAAGATTCTTGCTTAGGTAATGTGCAAGTGGCACACTAAGAAAACAAAAGGCAGAGCAGCTCCTTGCTGCTTTAAATGGCTAGGCTGCTTTGTGATTAAGAATAAGCACACAGGATGATTTCTATCTCCTCTGCAGTTTTCTGTAAAATCCTATACAAACCACTCCGATGTTTTTGGCACTTCTGTGCAAGGCTGGTGAAATATTTTAGTGTCTGAGTAACTGTAAAAAAAAATAGCTCATGTAAACATAATCCTGTTTTATAATCCACAGAAATCGACAAACAATTTACACAGGACATCAATTTGAAAACAAATTTTAATTATGATAGCACTAGGCTTGTGAAATACTCTAAGTCTAAGCAGACATACATAGACTGTAAATACAGTAATTAGCATCTCTGTAGTTCCTCAGTCACAGTGCACGTATAATAACCATGCATTTATTAAGCTTAATTTAGAAGCTCATGATGTACAAATACGATTGAGGAGAAAGAGAAGTTCTATATACTATTTATGGACAGAAAAAAGGCACAAGGAGTCCAGCAAAAGTGTTGTTTCTCTAGCTAACACTCCACTGTTTCCTTAATAATGAAGACTAGTCACATGTGCTACAGAAGAGAAGGCTCACTACCAAAAAAATAAAATAGTACATGGGATGTAAATGAAGAAACTCCAGTAAAAGCTACACTGCTGGTGAGTGCCATCTGTGGGTGTTTTTCAGCTGTAATAACAGGCACACACCTATGGCTGAGTGTTACAACAAATTTTGTGCTTTAGATCCATACCTTCCTAGATTTGTTAAACCCACAAATTTACCAAGCAGTTTACACCCTTGCTGCAACAACAATTTAACAGGATTAGATTTAAAAAATATAGAGGAACAAGAATAAGAGAGTACGCAACAGTGACAGTCAAACTAGCAGTGAAAGATACACACACTACCAAGGTAACAGAAGCTTTGAATGTGGAAAGAAAAAAATCTGGCATATTTTAAGCATATGAGACTGAAACTCTGAGGCACCATCAAAAGGAGGGGAAAACAGACTTGTTAGTGGGGGTGGGCATAGTCTCTGGCACAAAGCATCCTGTGAAAGGAAAACCAGGATTAAATCAGTACAGAAGTATGAAAACACCTGGATGATGGGTAGAAACAGCATATGAATGATATGCATAAGCAGTGATTTATAAGAAGGGAAGATATAACCAAACTTCCCAGAAATCTAAATAAGAATCTGTAAATTACTGCCTACCAGAAAGTGAGAGTGAAATCCTGAGTTTAACAGGATCACCCTGTCACTCTAAACAATGAATTTCAAGTTGAGTAGTTGGCACATGAGTTACTCTAACATGGCTATCTGGCAGGAGAAATCCATGAGCCAAGCTCTGCGGCTCACGCCACACACAGAAACATGGAACAAACACACGGACCTACCTGGGGTATTTGGTACGGAATCAAAGTGACAATTGGATAACACTGCATGCTCGGCTCCATTGCGAGGTTCCAGCTTCACTACCACATTGGTTATGTTTGCATAGTAACTAGTAAAGCCTCCCAGAAAGTCAATGCTGAAGGAGCCTGTGGGCCTCTGTATGTCTACAGATATCTTGTGAGCATCCGTACTTTCTCTTTCTATCTCCCTGATTTGTTCTAAGAGGTAGTTAACTGCAAGAACTTCATTTTCTGGACTTCCAACTGTTCTGGGCCCAATTGCTGTAATGTTGTCAAGATATCCCCTGTAAGACATAAATTAAAACTTAAGGATCAATACATTCAACATTTAGTATGTAACTTATCTACAACCATAACACTTTAGTAGATGGTTCTATTTCAAAACTCAAGGTAGGCAGAAGAGACTAAAGCCAGTTAGATTATAACTTGTAATGGGCAATAGGCCTGATTAGGACTCCTTATTTTTAACTATTCACCATGATATTAAGCCATAGTATTGGTTTTCTGATCTGAGCATATCAATTTAAAAAGAAACAGAAAAGTGAATGGAGAAGCTAAAGATTTTACCTTTAACGAGGTTCTACGTATGCATATATGTCCTTTTCTGAATATCTGAAAAAGCACACTTTTATCAAGACATACACCTGACGCTAACACTCCAAAACTGAAATTAAAGTGATAGTTTTAATCTTCCCGACGTCTCGATATATAACAACTGAAAACTTGCAAGGAAACTTTCCCAGACACTGAGCACCACACGAGACTACTAGAACTAAACTATGGGGGAGGCGCTGTTCCACCAGCTCCGAGCTCTCACCAGGGCACAGCGCGACACGACCCCTCTGCCAGGGACCGCCACCGACCCCGGCCGCCCCCCGCCCGGCGGCCCCGTCGTACCTGGCGCGGGAGGCGCTGAACTCGCGGGGCCCGGCGGTGGCGGGCGGGCGGCTCAGCAGCTGCCGGTGCGACACCTGCGCCAGCGCCCGCAGCCCCAGCAGGTACAGCAGCAGCGCCGTCCGCCCGCCCGCCGCGCAGCCGCCGTACGGGCACGGGCACGGGCGAGGGTCAGAGCGCGGCCCGGCCCCGCCCGCCGCTCACGTGGCCCGGCTCAGGGCCCGGCGGTGGCGCTGGCGCTGCGGCTCTCCCACGGCCATGGGGTCCGTCGGGTTTTGGGGGAAGAGCAACTCACCGGGTCCAGTCTCCCTGCCCAAGCAGGGTCATTCCAGAGCACATGGCTCAGGATTTGTCCATACTGTTCTTGAATATCCCAAGTGAGGGAAACTCCAGAGCTTCTGTGGAGGCAATCTGTTCCAGTGCTCAGTCACCTGCACTGTAAAGAAAAAGGTTTCTTCCTCTTGCTCAGGTGGAACCTCCTGTGCATCGCTTTCTGCCCATTGTCTGCTCTTGTCTTCTGCCCTCTTGCCCTGCTTCTCAGAGTTGCTCAGAAGAGCCTTGTCCGTCCTCTTGGCACCCTCCCTTCAGAGACTTACAGACACCAATAAGGCCGCTGCACAGTCATATTTTCTTGAGGCTGAACAAGCCCAGCTCTCTCAGCCTTTCCTCATAAAAGAGATGCTCCAATTCTTTAGTTACTGTCGTTGTTCTCTGTCAGATGTGCTCCAGGAGCTCCATGTCTCTCTTGTCCTCAGGAGCCCGTAACTGGGCACAGCCAGCGCAGCTGGGCCTGCTTTGGCTACACAGCGAGGCTGGGAAGCCCTCAGCGGTGGTTGCCCATGGAAAGTGGTGGCCTGGCAGTGGTGAAGCCCTGGGCCCTCTGTCCAGTTACAGCTCCAGCGTGAACGTCCACCTGACCCTAAACCTGACCAAAGACTGCTCCATGCACTATGTGCTGCATCACCTTGCTCACAAAGGTGCGCAAGGCTTTCCCTGGTTTCCTGGTTCTTTTAGCTGTTTTGGTTGGTTGGTTGGTTTTGTTTTCATTAAAGCAGAAAGGAAAGTTCACAGAAGTAACAGTGGTGCCATGTAGGGGAGCAGCAAAGTGCCATAACCCTAGCCCTAAAAAAACATGAAGTAACAGCACTGGTGGTTCTTGCAGGGTTTCCCCCTCCACTGCATTATATCTTTGGCATTTCATAGTTGTAGCAGTGCCCAGACTGGAGCTCACGTAGGCTGGGGTGCAGAGCAATAGCATCAGGAGGTGCTAGTGAATAGTGGCTTCTAGTGATCTCCTGCCAAGGAGAGCATCCGCGAGGATGGGACCCGAGCAGTGACAAGGACCATCACTCATGCAGCACTCCACATGGTTCTCTTTGGGAGAGAACATTTCTGCCTGTTCTCACACTGTCTTTGAATGATGGCAGACACCTTTTTGTGGTCGTTTTCCCTATGTTTACCATACTGCTTTCCAGTGTTCTTCACCATTTTTGAAGATATCCTAAAAGACACTTACTTTTTGCTGCTTTGTGATGTAATCTGGGAACAAAATACATAATGATCTAGAGAAATGGCAGTTTCAATAAATCTAGTGGTGTAGGTAAACACTGAACACTGCTCCTTTCTACCCTGCCCTTGTTGGCAAATGAAAACTAATAGGATTAGCAATATTCATTGGAATTAAAAAGTCTGAAAAAAGTGGCAGACTGAAATATGATGACTACACTCTCTGCACACCCCAGGTTCTTTCGGAAATTTCCATACTCAGGCTTAGCGAGTTTTCTGATTTGCTTCACTGCATCCTCAGTACAGACAAGATTATTGATGGCGATTTGTGATTTACAACTCCTGATTACGCTATGACCCAGTAACATAGTTCTAGGCTTAGAGTCTTGGTTTATTCTGTTTTGTTCAGTTTTTCTTCCTTTCTGCTTTTGTCTCACTTATCTATGTTACCTCTCTCTTCACAAGCAGACAAACATACCTACAGGTTAGGTTCTCAATAGTAGATGTTACATTAGAAACTGCTGTGAAAAATTGCAATATAATTTTTTTTTCATAAAAATACCAGTGCAGAATTAGTCCAGTGAAAGGTTTGCAACACAAATAACAAAACAAAACAAAACAGAAAAATCAAATGTGACCCCCCCCAATATGTCATGGAATGGAAACTGCCCTTGACAATGTCATATTAATAACCTATATGATGTTAAGTTAGTACTATGAATATACTTAAGAAAATACGGTTTTAAAGAAAGACGGGCCTGCTATTGAGTGTAGGTCTCTATTTCTCCTTTGAAATTCTTGTGTAGGTCTTGAAGTTATATAGAGAAGACAATCAAGGAATCATATACAGACTTTCATCTCTTATTTTGATTTATTGGATAATATCATCAGTGTTGAAATACTGGGGGGCCACCACTCCTGGAAGACTTACCTAAGCACCTTTATGCAGGGCCAGTGGCTCTCCAGCAACATATTTTGTTTTGCATCAATTCTACTATGCCTATGTTATTGATGTGAAGCATTATGCACAGTTTGAGAAGTAGGAGCTATGCATCATTTGTTGATGTGTAGCCCTTTCTTTTGGCTCTAGACATACATGAGGATTGGAACTGTAGAAAAATTTAATTGTTTTCCTTATTATTCTCCTTTTATTTTTTGGGCAACATTTGAACATTAAACCACCCCCTGTTAAGAAAAATTATTGACCATACTAATTTTGGTAACAGTCGTATTCTTATAGATCAAAACAATTTTTAAAATTCTGGCAATTCAAAATTCAGAAGTAATTTTCTGGTTTAGATGAGAAAGACTTTGTATGTTTGAAAGAGCAACAGCCCTTTTATCTTCTGAGCACAGCATTTGGGAGGGCACTGCGCAGAATTGGGCTGGAATTATAGTGCTTACATGTTTTGACATGACTGTAATATCAAGGTCAAATACATCAACAAACACAGTGCCCTTTATTGCTCTGTTAGTCTGGAATGACCAATTAAGATAATTGGATCTGATTTCCAATCAAATTATTCAGCATAAATTCAGTTTGACTTTATGTCAAGAAGGCTGGTGTTTAACCTAGTATCTTGCCATCCAAGCTGGTTCATTTTGTCAGCTCACAAAAGAGGAAAATCCCATGTTCACTGAGCATTAATTGTACTTGTAAACCTTGTTTTAAGCAGGAAAAGTAAAAAGACAATTCCTTATCGATAAGGTATATGGGTTGGATTTGTTTTCTAGTTTAGTGGCAAAAATAAGTTAAGTCACAGCAGGTTAGCATTCTTGCTTAACAGAAAAGTACAGATATTAATGTTTTATACGCTAAGGCCACCATCAGCTCCCTAGGGCGAGAGAACTAGAAGGTTCTTCTATCTTCAGAAGAACATTCAGTTTTGACTAAAAATAGACAGTGATGAAATAATAGGTAAGTTGTTCCCATTGTCACCTTTCCTATTCAAATGTGACTTACTTGTGGTATTGATTTCTTAGTTTCCGTTTTCTATCCATCAAATCTTATTACATCATTGACCAATAAATTGAAAATCCCTTTGTTGCAAGATGTCTAGTCTACTGTAGGTATTAATACATCCTGATCAAGACCCCTCTTACATTCATCTTCAACTTTAAGTTTTAGAAACTGGTGATTTTCCAGCCCTTTCATCCTCCTGTTAACCATTCTGATGATTTCAAGTTTTCTAGTAACCTACCTGCATTGCTAAACCAAAAGAAATAGCATTACAGCACCTACATCAGTGACACATACAAAAGTAAGGTCATTGCTACTCTGCAGGGAGGCAGATATTTTTATTTGCTTTAACATCAGCATGTTGCCACAGCTTTGAAGTGACAGTTCTGTCCAGTTGTCTTGCGAATCTGGTTCTGTCACTGCAGCATGTTCCAGCCATCCACTCATTGTCCCACAGCTTCTCTGACAGACCAGTCTTCAATGAAATTTGGACTCAGCAGGAAACTCTGTGAGGAAGAAGAATCAGATTTTACATTCTGAGTTTCCAGGGCCTGTTATGTCAGCCTTTCCTTAGTGACAGATGTGGGCTTGGAAAAATCTTGCTTCCCTGCACATAAGGTTGTGTTGAATCACTGAACCTTGGTGCTGCAATGGAGCTAGATCTTTACTCCTCCCTCAGGCACAGATCTTTCATCTCTTCAACCACATATCCAGCAGTTACCTCACTCCTTTAGCCACAGTGTTGTAACTAGAAGCTCATATTAAATCAATTTTCTGCCCTGTCTTCAAGGTGGATTTTTTGGGCACTACTACCAACAGTCCAGTTGCCATCCCTTAATTGTGGCCTGGTTCTTATTCTGTGTACTGCAAATGTTTGCCTTTCAAATTTTGTAAGCATTCAGTATTGTTCTGAGTCAGCACACATTCTTCTTCATTATCTGTTGCCATCCCAGTCTTAAAACTGAAACTAGGAAGAATATTTTCAAGAATATTGAAAGTGCAAGAATCCATCCTGATAGAAATACAGGGTAGCCTTGTGTAGTCTTGTATTCAGTTCAATACAAGCTGTTGTCCATTCTGAAAAGTCTTCTATACAGGCACACTTCATGCTGTCAAGGAAACTGGCACTTCTTGGACTTTATTTCCTCACTTTATCATAACTCCACAATATAGCACCTAGCCATGGATAGCACAGTGTGTCACAGGCTAGTTTAAGAAAATAGCACAGGAAGTCTAATGAGCTTATATCCCTTAATGTCCATGCTCTCAGCTGAATCCTTCTAAAAATCTTTCCCAGACATCAACCAGGAACATTTAGGGCTAATTTAGCCAACCATATCCATCTCTCTCCTAAGGTACGAAGACAGAAAATGCCTTATTGACACTCCAGACATACCCAAGAACTGGGCATTTTCACCTTCATGCTATAATTAAAGCAGAATGATTAAACCCCGGTCACTCTTTTCAGAACAGGAAGTGGAAGAAGCCATCCACAGATGCTAGATTGATAGGGCACAGAGAGACTTGTTTGCATCAGCACTGTACTTAACCATTTTGATTTGGTAAGCTTAAGCAGTGCATTTCTCTCTTCCCTGTTTAGCAGTACTCATTTCCTGTGTCCCCTTCTTCTTCTGACCCTATAATTTTGAAGCTATAATGACAACCAAGAATTACACAGAGAAAATGAACTGCTTATTGCTTGTTGAAAAACAAAACAAACAACCTTTATTCAGATAAATATACCCTCCAGTTGCAGCCAAGTCAGACTCTATGTCACCTTCTTACCTGTAGATGCTCTGCCCCCCATTCCATGCAGGCTAAGCATATATAGGGAGGCCAGGGATTGATGTTATGAAGGGAGTCCAGGGATTGATGTTTCCCTGGAGAAGGGAGCAATCAGCATACCTTACTGTAATTTTAGGACAAAAGGCTTTTTCTTCATTTGCTCTAAGCCTGTAAAGCTTCAGTCAATCTTAAACTAATAAGAATTTGTTAAACTAGTAATCAGATAACCAGAACCAGTCCAAAACCAAGCCACTTATTCTTCTTTTATTTGTTAAATAGTTCACTTTTTACAGTCTGACAGCTTCTGACAAACCCTAATCACTCACTTGCTTATTTGGTGCCTCTTTCTGCTCTTTAGTCCGTCTGATATCTGCCAGCTATCACTGCCAGCTATCCTGTCTCCACAAAACACGCATCCTTTGTCATCCTAACTTTATGCAACTGAATCACCACCCTAGTTCTTCTTCTCTAATCACATCAAGATTAAATTATTTTTTTCTTTCAAGACATTAAGTGCCTCTGTACTCATCCACATATGTTACCCAGGTTCATTTATCATCCCATGTCAGCTATTTTGGCAGTGATGTCAGCCTGTTTATTTCTTACATAACAGTTTTCCAATCTTTTCATATGCTATCTCTCCTGCACACAGTCCTCAAAAAATTTACGATCAGACTACCTGTATTACATCAGTAATCATTTAACACCACAGATCAAACACAGTCATTTTGATTCAGTCATTTCAATCAATATTCTCTTAGCTAATGGATCATATGACCTGGGAGCGTTTTATCTTGGCTTACTATCTGTTTATCAATGCTGTCAGAAGGCTTTGGTCAGGAAAAAAAAAAAAGAGGATGTATGTGATAAGAGCAGGTAGTTCCAAGTAGAAGGACAAGCATGGTCACCACAAAAGACTGATGAATGCAGGAGGCATGGTTTTAATAAGCTCTCTGCCTTTCCATCTGAGCACAGCTGACTATGAGGAGACTTTGCCAAAATTGTGTGTATTTATGCCGGGCTGGCTATCTACATTTGTGCAGTTTATTTAAATAAAAATTTCATTTCAGAGACTTGTTTCCCACATTTTATATACACTGCGATAACAATAGACAATAGGTAGGTATGTTGTGTCTTCTTCAAAGACAGCCCTGTTCCCATTGAGAAATCAATGAAGAAATTCTCTGGTGATGAAAGGAGTGAAGTAATTTTGAACTCAGTGGAGCTGAAATTATTTACAGCAGCAGAGAACACAATGACTACTTTCAGTTTTGAGAATACTGAGAAAAAGGCGTTTTACAAATACATGTATCGAGCCTCTGTTTCAACCATTGCCGATTTCATTCTATGAGCCTAGTAATAAAAGCCAAGACACACTAAATCCTGAATGGTTAAATATTTGTTTATGACTTGACTGGACAGCATTTAAGCATAATCTTTTCATAATCATGAATAACTGTTATTGACGTACAGATGTTCCAGGGAGATTCTCATTTCACTCTACACCAAATATTTAATGGAACAGTCTACCTGTGATTGTATTTTGTGCTTACTCAAGCACTTAAAGTGGAAGCTAACCCTTGGAATTAGTGAAAGCTGAACTGACAAACTAGATCTGAGGAGAAGTGACTCTTCTTGCCATCTGGAATAAACTTTTTTTCCTCCAGTGTATGAATGGAAACATGAAAGTTATCGTACGAGTTTTCTAAGATGCTTAAATGTTGAACAAGAAATAATGTAAGCAGTTTAATAGAAGTGCAGTGTACATTTTTTTCTTACTTTTAAAGTAGAAATAAGATTAATAAGTTAAATTTTATTTGTAAATTTAACATGTGGAGAAAACCAATAGATGATTAAGGAGAAGTACTGTACACAGGTATAGCATAAAATTTCTGTATGTCTGTTCACACAGAAAATTGTGAAAATATTTTAGCCTGATCAGATTAGCAGAATCTACTATGGTATTAATGCATAATAGTAGTTCTGGATAACCCAAACTAAATGGTATGAGTAAAGACTAAATGTATTTCGTAGGAAAGACTGTAGAAAATGAACAATCAGTGTAGTCCTGCAAGACCATTCTGATTTTAAGGCAGAGTCATGATAAGCCATGACAATATTCCTTTGCACATAATCCCCAGTAATATCAGTGAATATAATATTAAAAATAATCTGATGGACTGACCAGTGAAATATTCCAGTCTTCATTATTTTGTATATAGACTTGAATTCCCATGACTGTAATACAATATTCAAGGGCCACCTATTCCAAGCATCCCAACAATGAGGAAGTCAGGCAGATACAGCAGGAGGCTCACTGGGTGAGCCATGGGTTCTGAGGGAATGGGCAGAGGAAGTGGCTGAGCCACAGTGTCACATTTGAGAAGTAAGTCGTGGCAGTGAAGCTGGTGGAGCTGTCAGTGACTGGCAAAGGGGAAGCATAACTGCTGTTTTTAGAGAAGCAGTAAAGAACACCAGTAGAAGTACAGGCCAATCAGTCACACCCCTGTGCCTGGCAACATCATGGGTCAGAATGTGGTGGGCTCATGGGACATGTGAATACACTGATTGTATACAACCACCATGTATACAACAATTTCTTCTCTGGACTGAGCAGTCTCACCTGTCAAGTTTCATTCCTGGCCACTTCTTTCTGCCTTCTGCATTGTAAAAGCACACAATTAATTTTGCCAAACTGGGAAACTGCCCCAGTGTAGTGACCCACAGCATCAGTTCACCAGTCTAGTTCACTGCATGAAAACCCACGTGGTAGCAAGAAGGTGAAGCAGGAGTGGCAACAACTTTTCTGTCAAGACTGCACACTAATTCCACTTCAAAAACTACCCCATAATTTTCCTTTGCCATGATTTTGTCTTCTCCAGCCATAAAACATAGCTCTAGAGAATTTTCCCAGCAAAAGAAAATCAGAATGTCACGTTACAAACATGCTGGCTTCGCATGCAAATATGCAAAAAATATGAAATGTATCTGTTTCTTAGTTATGCAGGTCAACTGCATATTTATACTTCCCTTAGCACACACAAACTACACAGATTACTAATCAAGTAATGAAGTAAGTACACAAACATGTAAATAAAAATACTACAAAATGCAACAGCCTACCAACAGCTACCCAACAGGTAGCTAGAGGAAGGCAACAGCCTACCCTGCCCCCCACCAACAATTACAGTAGCAGTATAGCCACCACAACTTTAGCGCAAGGTAAATTGGTAGGAAAGGGAATAAGTTCCAATAAACCAGCAGTGAGAGCTGGGAGAGAAAAGTTTTACAAGGACCAGCAGTATTTAACTGTGGGCTCTTAAATCACACAAGTAAAGGACTGCTCTGGTGTGGTGAAGGGTTCAAATATACATATATCATGCTCAGGAAAGCACATTAGAGCTTCCTGTAACTTCTGTAGTTGCTGCAGGCTATGTGATGCTCACTGTAGCCAACATCTGCCCAACAGCACAAGCATAGGGAAGCCACAAATGAATTTCAAATTTGAATAAACATTTGCAGTAAATGCCCCAGAACACAAGGGAGTTTGAAGTCAGCTGACACATCTGAACTTCCTGGTTGGTCCAATAGTTGAGTTCAGTAGAAAACATGGACAGCAGTCCAAGGCTAGTGTAACTATAGTGCAGATAATAAAATCTGCATTCCTCTTGTAAGTTTCCTCCACCCATTCCTGATTTTGTTTCTCTGATCTCTAGTGAGGACAGAACTTTGTTTTTCTGAGTATGGGTGGAGTCAAATGACTTTTGAGGAGGGGACGAGGGGATTCTTATAAAATCCAATGCTTACACATCCTGAAGGAGACAAATTGGTTTGTTCAGCTAGCCAGATGGTAGCTCAAGAGAAAGATGACCTGGTGGTTTGCAGCACAACTCAAGAACTTACACACAACTGGAAGGTGAAGGAAGAGCTTAATATCCCATACAAGCCTTGGCTATCTTAATAAGGTAATTTCTTCATGCTGCATTTGATTTTTGTTACTTCTAACTGGTTTCTCATAGCATTCAGCCCCTCTTTTCCATCCTAATAAGCTTTGTCAATAAACTGCTATAGATCATACTGATTAGACTGACTCCTAAAATTGTTGCGGATAATGCTGTGAAGTTAGAAAGGAAAATTTAATGAAGAGTTCCTCCTGAATTTGTGTCTGAGGAGCAGTAACTAGTACGACTCCATTTTAGTGGAAGCTCTAGTGACAGGTGAGCATCAGCAGAACCAGTCTGAGTGTTAGATTAAAATAATAAGGTATCTGAATGTGACAAACATAGCCTGTTCCTTCCTTGTGTACCAAGTCACATGTGTGGAGGAAGTTTCAGCAAAAACAACAATTGATTTCTTTGTTTTTTTCCATCTTTCTTCTAATGCTACCAATAAAACAAGACTATATTATTTAATCTGTTGTTATATTATTAAAGCTATATTTTGTATTTAGTTTTACATAGTTCCTGTTTCAACGTATCAGCCTTTGGTAAAAGTACTTTTGTGTCTATGTATATTAAGTATGTTTTTCTTCCTTTTCTCTCTAAGTCCAAATTCAAGGTAATAGTACAATATTTGTACTGGAAACCCAAACCAAAAACCCCCATTACAATTATCACATTTCTTTAAGTGTGGAAAAACTTAATACTTGCCCTTTTTGGTCTTCTTGGGGAACCTCTATCTGTAAAGTATCACTAGCTCACAAGGATCCCACTCAGCCTCCATTCAGAGAGAGTGAATACACTTATTTGGAGAGTGTTAAGTATGAGTTGCATGAAAACAAGAAATTTAGGATTCATATTAACAACAGTTTTTTCTTGACTCCACCACCATGTTGTTTTGCAATGTGTAGCAAATGTATTCAACTCATTTGCTCTTTTGAAAAAGTAAATTGGAACATGGAGCACAAGATAACCAAGTAGAACAAGTATCCGTCTTCACAAGTTTATGTGGCACCCTAAAATGGAAGCAATAAGATAAGCATTTTATAATTTATTTTTATTATTGTCTGATAAGCTTTTTGAATCATTGGCATGAATCAAAACAGAAATAGCTTGGAGAACTTGTAGAGCATGAATAGAGGAACAGCCCCAGTGCCTCAGAAAGTGTCTTTGTAGCTATCCAGGTGCAAAGATAAAAGTTGCACTCTTGCCTGCATGTTCTTGCTGGCAAAATTTGCCATGAGCATAATAACACTATTAACGGAGCTGTCTGCTTTTGCTGATGCACACACCAAGCACAGGCTTTCCTGATTTAAGTCCATGTCTCACAGGACATCTGTTCCAGCAGCCACAAGAAATTTTGGAGGTAGGAGTCAGTGGCATGCTAGACAGAATGTTTATGCTTCTAGGCGCAGCTTTACATTTTTGAGGGACGTTGTGTATGATGAGGCACAACTGGAGGAGCAGTTCCCTACAGGTCTTTCCTCCTTTTTATTTAGAAAGTTAGTTCCAGGGACAAAATGGGTAAGTGAAAATATTAATACCTTAGCGTTTACCATTACTCAAGAACTAAGAGCAAAAGGAGATCCTATGTAGGTTTTTTCAGCTTAGGGTGTTTGCAATTACATAATCTTATAATAAACTTTCTCTTGCAAGTGAAGGAGGAAGAAAGCAAAGAATGGTGTCAGAAACATGTTCCCTTATTGTAATATCTATGCTTTCTTTTACCCTGTTCAGGCATTCCAACAATTCCCTAAAGTATGCAGCTGCACTGCTTTCAAATCCATAGGGCTGCTGGAAAATAACTACCTCATTAATTAATAATGCAACTGAAATAGTAATTTCATTTTGGAATTACATGAAACACTGTGATCATTAAAAGGAACTGAAGGATGAATTCTGAGCTGTGACATAAAAGATGTGTTTGTCATAAGGAAACACGCTGTTCATTTAATTTTTGTAAGCAGTAAGGCTCAATTTATTCTCCTCCTGGGACAGAGTTTGCCTAATGAAAGTGAAGGGTGCTGGGTGGTGTCATGCAGATTTTATCATGCCTGTTTTAGTCTGGGTGTTGCCTGGTAAGCATCAGGATTTCTTCTATCTGTCTTGTGGCCCAAATTATAATCCCTTGCCCAGGCATGTCTATGCAGAATGCAGAAATATCAGTATCACTCTCCCTAGGCAGGCTCATTTAGCTTGAGTGTTGTGTCCTTTCTGTGTTCTTCCAAGCCTCAAACAAAATTATGACCATGCTACTTGAACTCAGCATTGTCAGAATGCTACAGCTGCAGCTTGATATAATTTCTGTATTTTCTTATAGTAAACTGAGTACTAATACAAGTATTAATGCTTCCAACTTTACAAAATGTATGACCTTGGAAAGTATTAGCTACATTTGACAACTAAGAAAACAGGCACAGCAAGATCTAACAACTTGCTTAAGATTATCCCAGAAACTGTGGGAATGAAAACCTGATTCATACAGACCTCAACACAAGGCAGTCCCTCCCTCTCTTGTGGCTGTTCTAAGATTTTTTAAGATGTGCAAATGTGTCCAGTGCCATGTCAGTCCAGACATGGGGCAGTAGAATGATTTGGTTTCTGATCCCTACAAGGCTTTCTTGGCTTCTTTTCCCCACTCTGCTGCAGTGATTCAGATCCTCCTGAGATCATGCACCTCAAGGGAGCAAATCACAGGACTAGTGACTGCTTCTTTGTACTGGATAATTTCAAGTGGTATGGATTCCCTCATGCAGCTCATTTTTCCCAGGTGCACACAGGGTAGATAATTTTAAGTATAGTGCATCTTCAGCTATCTCAAGTTTCCCATTCTCCTCCTGAGATAGGTCTTTTTTGGTCTTCTGTATCTTGTACAATATGCCTGCTTAGAATTTAGTGTCCATGAAGAAGCCAGAAGAATGTATGAATGTTTCTCTCCCTCTACCCAGATCCCATGTCCTCCATGCACTGCGTGATTGCTGTGTGTTTATCACCAAACTTTTAAGGGGAAATATGTTTTTCAGTTTTGTGCTTAATAAGATGTTCTTGCCTATGAATTTATCTTTGCAAGGATGGATGTGCACCATTTTGGCAAAAATGCTTGGTGTTGTAGGAATGATTAATATTTATAAATGCTAAAATGTTGAGGACCCTAAAATTCTTCTATCTTTGAAAATCTTCATGTCTGAATATTTTCCCGTTGTCGTCGCTCATTTGTTTACATCTGCATGCTTCTTTTGTTTTTTTAACTCTGTACTTGAATTTTTTAAAAATTTCTTTATTCAGTCTTCTGTCTCTTGAGGCCTCTGTTACCCAGTCAAACCTCTGTAATGAATGTTGTATTTTAACTTGATAATTACTTGTGTAAGCCATTCCTAGAATATTTTAATTAATTTCTTTAACAATGGGCCTTCTACCAATTTGCAGATCTGTTAAAAAACCTCATCACCATCACTACCACTCCAGAAAAAAAAAAAAAAAAAAAAAAAAAAAAAAACCAAAGAAAAAACAACCTAAAACCCAGAGAAGATCTAAGAATTAGCAAAGATGCAGGCCAAAGACAGCAATCCACCAGACGGTGGCTATGGATGGGTTGTGGTAGTGTCAGCCTTCATGGTGATGGGCCTCACTGTTGCTGTCCTCAAGACTTTTGGTCTGTTCTTTGTTGAAATCCAGCAGCACTTTGATGAACTTGCAAGCACCACTTCCTGGATCACATCAGTAACTATTGCCGTCTTTCATTTAGGAGGTAGGTGGTAGTAGTACTCCTCTAGCATTTTATTTTAATGTTAACTACCCAAGAAAGTTTGGAAATCTTCCTTATAAAAACCCAGTTCCAGAAACATGTAAGGTCTAGGCTTCCTTCTTCTGTCTCGACAAAAAATGCAAAAAAATTCAGAAAATTGGTATTTACTGTCTCATATATGGAATGGGTTAGTAACAAAACTCTATAGACACAGGAATCTCATTGCTTGAAAAAACAACATGTACCTAAACTCATGATTAAGTTCTGCTACTGGCTTTGAGTTAAACTCATTAGAGATAATTCTGATAGCCACAGAGCTTGTTGAATCAAGTTCTTAAACAGTTTGTGCAAGTTCACTGATCTCAGAGTGACTGTCACTTTTTCAAAGTACTTCAAAATAAAAGGATTGTGACTCCATCCATCAGGTAAGCCATCTGCTACCAAAATTATTCTCAGTCCTGTTATTTCCCACTTCTTTTTATCTTCACCAAGATCCCCTTTCTTTGCATGTATTACCAATTCTATGTCTCCTCCACCCCTCTTACTATGATTCCAAGTTATTGATCTACCAGAAGACTCACAGGGTTAAAAAGAAAAAAAAATCTATTCTCACAGAGAGAACTCAATAAAGACATGACCATACAAGCAGAGAGTAGGGGAAGATAGAGTGAACTGTCCCAGTCAAAGGCAGTGAGGTCAAATACCACATCACACCAAATTAAGGAGGGAAAAATGGGAAATACACTGCATTTGACTCAGCTTGGTTGTTTAGAGAGTTCTTAGTGCCCTGTAAACTGCATGATCCTTCACATGTTGTGAGCATTCCAAACATGTGCAGACTTGAACTGTACAGAATTTGAGAAGTCTGTTCTGCATATTCTCATAGAGATATATGGTTGCAATAGGTAAATATCCTTACATAATAAATGCTATCATAATTTTGTTTCTGTAGACACTTCTTTGCATAGACACTGTATAATTACATGCATCCTACTCAGTCCACACCTATCAGTATTATTGCTTGGAAATACAGTACTTCCAAACATCAAGAGCAATTGATCTTTCTTTGAAAAATGTATTCAGAAGGAAAAAAGAGTAACCCAAAGTCAAAGTAAAAAGATAAAATAAGTAATGAGTTGAAAAGATTTTATCAGTTCCGTAGACTGCTATCCTTGATGCCTGCTTTGCAGTGACAGATATAATTAACTGAAAAAAAAATTGAAAAACCTGCTTCACAGATCACAGAAATGAATAAATGGTAATCTATCAATTTGGTTAACAAAATAGGTGTATCACTGACATATTGTGATACTATTGTGTCATTCAAGCATTTGATCTTCACGAGAAGAAAAAGCCAGCATAGGGGGGAAAAACTTAACAGTCCTGTTTTAGTTAAGCTTTGTTTTGTTATAGTATATAGTTATATTGTGTAGGAATGCATGAAGGAATAGAGCATATGACACAACAATATCAAGTATAAACCAGAAAAAAAAAAAAATGCCTAGCCATGTGAGAGGCCAGCCTACTTCAAGGAAGGCAGCTATAATTTTCAGCAGAAATTGTTTTTCATCCTTTGAAATCCATTGAAAATAATCCTCTTTCACTGAATAAAGCTTGGTGGTCAAACATTCTAAACCCCCTCTGCATAATAGTTTATAAATGTTTCAGGTCAATACCTAATTGTCCTCATCTTCTTCTGCCTTTGCTTCATTTATAGGGCCACAAGACTTCCTGAGGAAGATCACCTGAGCCTCCAGTTCTTTGAGCATGTTTCCAGTCCTGGTTTAGTCTTTCTTAATGTCTATCTCTGGGAAACCTTAAGTGTCTCTTGGCTCAGTATGAAGGATGATCACTGAATTATTATTTTTTCCTATTTGGATCCTTTCAACAGCAGGTCTGTTTCTTGTGTCAAAGGAGAGCATGTGCTTCCACTCCCCAGGTCAGCACTTGCAACAGGCTGTTCAGCTTACCACAGCAAGGATTGTCCCCATCACCTTCACCAGCCTTCTCTCGGTACTGCTGTACACCTCCCAACACCTTTCTCTTTGTACTCTTGTTGTCATCCCTTTCCATTGCTTGTGCATTTTCTGTGTGTTGCCCTTGTCCTTTCAGACTCTGGAGTCAAGCTATTTTACCCATTTCCAGTTCTGTGGCTGGCTTCTTTCTTTCTCTTTCTACTCCATGTTTAATTCCTGCCTGTTTATTCTTCTTATTTGCTATTTAAGAATTGAGATTTGGTAATATTTCTGCTCCAGCTGCAGATCTTTTTCTTGTCTTCAGGAACATTCCTGGATGTTATCCTGTGTCTACTTTTCTTTTTTTCACCATATTTTATGATTCACCAACTGTATGTACTTTATCATGTGTCATCAATTACATCTTAAGATAATAACATAATTTCATTTTCATTTTTACATGCTTATAAAATGATCAGATTTTTGCTGTAAAAGCTGATGACACATTTGAGGTTCGTATAACTCCTGCCAGGTCTTTCTGCTGTCAGACAATGTACATGCTGCAGATTTTGCAACAACTAGTACTCTGTCACGTTTATTTCACTCATCCTAGCCACCACGTTCTCTTAATTCTCATTAGCACTGGTTAGTGTACAATAACCTGCCCCTACAAAGGACTATGAAACCTTCCTTGCTGGCTGCTCTCTCTTAATAATTGTCTTCCTACTTATTTCAATTGAGAAATGTGTTCCCCGTTAACTGAATTCCGTTTTATGCATGAACTGCAGGTCCAGGATATTTCAGAGATTGTAGGGAGCTGGTTCATGCCAGGTGGTACTTGGGAACCCCCTAGTGGTCATGGCCATTTAAAGAAATCCTACGGCCTTGACCTCGACTCTTGTGATGCTGATGGAAAAAAACAGGCAGACACTAAAACTATCCTTAATTGAGCAAAAATATCCTTGACATTTCAGGTGTTTCCAGACAGTGACGAGAGACCAAAGCAGCTGCTGCACCATTAGATCTGTACCACCTGCACCTTTGCCTTTGTGTAGAACAGCCTCTGCACTCTGTTGTGAGAAACTGTACCACTAAATAAAGATTTAAAAAATGAGCTGTCATTTTTACGAAAAAGATTTACCACAAAATAAACCCTAATTTTTGGTCCTTTATAAACTTTTAAAATTCCATTAAGGGTTGATTTTTTGCAAAATTCTAGAAAACAAAAGTTAGTTTTCTCCAGAAACTTTTCATGCCAGACATATCAATAACACATTCTCAGTAGTACAGTTTTTATAGATGAACCTATAGATTCTGTGGCTAAAGTTTCACTTTCTGCTAAAACAGTCCATGAGGTTCTGTCTTGTTGGTAGTTTTACATGAAAATCAGTAGAAGTGTCTTACTACAAGGAAGGCACTAAAATTATCTTTCCCTTTAAAAGAGTCTACATATGTTGCATATATTTTCAGATCTGTGCCTCAGGAACAGTAATTTCTGTATCAGCAAGGATACAATTTTTGAAATTTTGATTGACTTCCTACCCCATCCAGCAGAATTAAGGCTGTTTGTGTCAAGCATTATAACGGTAGTCCTCATCAAAATGTTTTATTTATTTGGCCATATTGATCAGATTAATGTTCCTAATGTATTTTTCTTTCTCCATTTTTATTGCTGATCCAGCCCCTGTTGCCAGTTCACTGTGTGTACAATATACCCATCGGACAGTTGTGATCACTGGAGGACTTCTGGCTTTTTCAGGAATGGCATTGGGATTTTTTGGACTCAACATGGTCTGGATGTATGCAACAACTGGCTTCCTACAGGGTATGAATTTATGGCTTTATGGCTTTCTTCCACAAGCAACTTATTTGAGGGTGCTAGTGGTAGGAGTTTTAAAATCTGTTATCTATTTTGACTTTATGAGCAGCCAGAAAAAGCAATGCTCTTTAAAAGTGATTTCCCTCCTGTTCCACTCTGGAAATAAGAATCTGTACAGGCAACCTGCAACTACAAAGAAGACAAATATTTAGATGCCAATGATTTACACTTGCAAATTATATGCAAGCAAAAAATTAAGTGTTTTATTTTTCATTCAGAGATAAGAGCTTTATGAGGGTTTAAAAAAACTTCATAAAGGGTACTGAAGTAAAAACAGCTTATGTTTTGAACAGAGTCACAGGCTTTCATTTTATTCCAATCCTTTCCTTTACTCCTTTACTCCAGGCAAAACCAGGCCAGAAAAAACAGCTAGCAGATTTTCCTGGAACGGGAAGCAAAGCTGGCAGGGAATAAAATAAACCATTCCAAATTCTGCACTGGGTGCCCGAGAAAATGTCTGGAATTTGAACCCTTTGGCAGTCCTGGGCTGCCAAAGAGTCAGGGAGCCATCAAAATAACCCTAAGTTAGAGCAGATTTTAAGTTTGCTCAAAGCAGTTGAACAAGACAATGAAGAACAAATAGAGGCAATATACCAGCTTCCTTGATGTCCCACCTCACTGTCTACCCTGAACACAGCTCAGCTTAACCTGCTGGTCTGACCTAGTACCAACCTTAACACAGTCAGCATGGACACTGGGATCTGCCTGGCTTCAACCCCTTGACCATGTGATTTCTCATGCTCTAGCAAAGCTGTGAAACCAACTTCTTTTTTTTTTTTTTTTTTTTTTTTTTTAAGTGAGAATGTAATAATGTATATACCATATGTTCTGCTTTTTCACCTGGATATATACAATGTACAATTGTAATGTCACAAATATACCCTTACACCTACTCCAGCTAAGCTCCTGCTTCTTCTAGGCAAAAATGTTTTCCTTCTAACACTTTTTAACTTTGCAAATGTAGAAGCACTGACTGCTTTAATTTCCACCTTCACCAAACACCTCAATAGTGTCTAACCAGTGCTATTTCTATTGGTGTTTTTCAGGTCTTGGCATTTCTTTTTCATGGACACCAGCCATTAGCATTGTTAGCCACTATTTCTCCAAGAAAAGGGCTTTGGCCAATGCTATTGCCAGTGCTGGAGAATGTGCCTTTGCATTCATGTTTGGGCCATTTTTCCAGTGGTTGATTAGTCAATATGGATGGAAAGGTGCCCTGTTGATCATAGGTGCCATCCAACTCAATGTTTGTGTCTGTGGAATACTGATGCGACCCCTGGCAAGCAGCTGCTTCCTTGAGGCCAGCCATTTTGAAACTGAAATACCACCTGGCAACGGTGCATCCAGGATAGACAAAGAAGATAAGTCTCCCATCACACACAAAACCTTCAACTGGATGCTTATGAGGCGACCAGAATTTGTACTTTATGCCATTTTTGGTATATTAGCTGCTATGAGTTTTTTTGTTCCTCCATTATTTTTAGTTCCACTTAGCTACAGCCTGGGAATAGATGAATCATGGACTGCATCCCTCCTATCCATTTTGGCTATGGTGGACTTTGGAGGCAGATTGCTGTGTGGCTGGTATGCCAACCTCCATGTTACCAAAACCATTCATTTGCTGGCAATGGCGATTACATTGATCAGTACTTCCCTGATGCTCTTGCCACTGGCTAACAATTACCTTTCCTTGGCAATATTCACTGGCTTCTATGGATTCTTCTTTGGTACAACAGTCGCCATTCACATTACAGTGCTAGCAGATGTTGTAGGCATGACAGAATTTGACAGTGCCCTCGGACTCTTCATGCTTATTCGAAGCACTGGAGGTTTTGTGGGGCCTCCTCTTGCAGGTAAGTTAAGACAACTCACTGCCAAATACAGTTTAAAAGAAGAAAGGGGAATGGTAATCCAAACTGAAAAGATTTGGATCTGCACTCAAATTTCCCCCTTTTTTAGTTCGGGGGTATCTGAACCAAGAAGTACATAAAAACAAATAGTCAGTTTAAATCCTCTCCAAAATACCTTGCTCCCTCTCGTCTGTGTGATTTTAGAGAAACCTTTACAAGAAAGGAGGGATGAAAGGCAGGGTTCACATGGTGGTCCTGCTTCCTGAATCCCACATAATGCCACTTGATGGCCTCCAACTATCTAGCTAAGAAAGTGTGCCTTTGGGACAAGCAGCAGACACACACTTTCAGAGAAGAAACTGAAATGTGAGACTACTGATATTGCACAAATGTTGGTATTGTTGGGAGGGTTTCTACAGAAGTTCAAATTGAACAGTCTGAAACATTAGGCTATGCAAACCTCAAGGAAATATTCAGAGAAATGCCTGCTGGTTTTAGACAGCATTTGAGCCAACTAGTATAATAAATAGGGAAGGCAGCACATAAGAACAGTGGGAAGAGAGAGCAGACAATGAGACAGCACATGGATTTATGGGCTGGCAACAAGATATAGTCATCTTGGAAAAATGCAAGACAAACTAACTGCAAGCTGTAGAGGCTTTAAAAAGTGATACGGCAAAAAAAAAAAAATTAAAAAAAAAAATTGAGTGTGAGTTGTACAGTGCAGATGTGAGTCCTCATAAGTCCTCATCCAAAGACCATTGTTCACGCACTACAAGTGACTTTTGTGGTAATGACATTGCTAATGGGCTGCAAATGAGTCAGACTGAATACTGGAACATTTTAATTCACTTTTGAAAATACAGGAACCAGGAAGATTTGTAGAGGGTTTGAAACACAACAGTATCAAAAATGTGTTGGAAAGATCTGAATAAAATACAGTATATAGTGGCTGGTCACTAGTACTGATTATCTGGGAATCAGTGTGGCCCCTTTTTGTATATTTAGTAAACTACAAAGAAGATATGGAAGAGCAGGGAACCCTAAGTGCCTCTCAAGCTCTCCTCTCCTCCTTTGAGTGTAAAATCTAAAAGATTTGAGTTCATGGTTCCTGTGCCTATATAGGGCTGATCTTAGTTTAGAATATGAACTAGGGAACACCCTAAACATGGACAAACTTTCCATAAGGTTGCTTGCAAGCAACCTTCATCAGCCCACGAAGGAATGTGCCATCATACCGACAGGGCAGCTGACACACTGCTGCAGTGCTACTACTGTACCATTGTACTGTAGAGATTTTTCAGTATAACACACAATGGCATCACATATTTTGGTTGGCTTCAATGTCCCTGAAAACCAAGGTCTTTTTGTTAAAATCTGTGACTCTTTGTAAAATTATGAACTGGAAACCCATAACATGTCAGACAAATTCTCCAATTTTGTCTCTAGCAGATGAATCTCCTTTCCTTCTTTAAACTCACTCATGCTGTAGTTATGGTCCAAATTACAGCAACTGCTATACCACAGAACATGGAGCTGCTCACATACACAGCTGCATGGTCTGTCTTTTTTTTCTGCCAGTACCTGCACTGTCTGCTACACTTTAGGTTAGAAAGTGCTTCAAACTGTGTAATATATTGTTTCACTAGCAATTCACATATGAAAAACAATGAGACATGAATTTTGTTTCAAACTGAAAAATGCTATACTGGGGTGATATTCCATGTGCTCATGGTGTAGAAATCTGCCAGACAAGTATGTAGCCAGCACACTGCCTTTGCAAGAGGATATATTCACACTGCTGAGCTAATTTACATTAGCCTGTTCTCCATCAATCACATTCCTGTCATTTGTTTCTCTCCAGGTCTGATTGTGGACATGGCTGGAGATTACAGAGCAGGCTTCTACATGGCAGGAGCCATACTTGTCCTATCAGCTGGATTTTTAATTATTTTAGATCAACTCCAACAGAGAAAAATAAGAGGAAGCAAGATTAGAACTAAACCAGAAAAGTCAACATTAACCTACCCTTCCCTCCGTATCCTGAAACATCAAACCAGAAGGTACAGAGAGCACAATGTAGTGGTGTGACTACATGAGACCTCTGACAGCATCTCAAGGACACTTGGAAGTGTTTTATTTTTGCCAAACTCGCTATTATTAGGATTTACAAAAGAACAGAAGTTTTGGGTTGGACTGTTTGAAACAAAGGAAGAAAGTAATTAATTTACATGCAAATTAGAGCAGTAACCATTACCATACTATTTTGGTATTGAAGTTGCATTTTGACTATGCAAGTCTTCAGTAGAGTCCCAGAGGGCTGTGCTAAATGAAATAGGCAAACCATGGTCTAAATTAAATTACCATGAAGCATGTGTGCAGCAGATAGAAACTCTATCCCCAACTGCAGACTGCAACTATCATTAAAAAAGAGGCATCAGCTCACAAATGCTTACTTGGGGAAGTCATACCCAGTATTTTCAGTAAACAAGTTGGATTTGAAAGCACAAGTAAATGAATACAGTTTTGAGCTGAAGGGTTTGCAGGTACTCTATAGAGCAGTGCTGGATTAAGATAAATAAATAAACAAACCTGAAAAAAGGTAAAAGTTATATGAGTAATAGAATACAGTAGAGAGAAATGCAGTCCTAGATATCAGAAGTAAAAAGCAAAATACACCCACAAAAAATGGAGAACGGTTGATGAGTAGTAGAGGAAGACCTAAGGCTATAGTGGACTTCAAACTGAGTAAGAATCCCAAATGCAACCCTGTATTAAAAATACCAAATGTCTTTCTGTGTTATGGTAATATAGAGGAGACAACAATGGTAATACAGAGGACATAACAATGCTTGCAAGGCTTTAACTGGAAGAAGTACATGAGTTGCAAAGAATTAAATGGAACATAAAGGAGAGAATTAAGAAATTAAGGAAAAAGTATAAGAAATAAAGTTTGCCTGGTTTAGAAGACAAAAATTTTTACAGGGCATGAGAACAGCCTTCAAATCCATAATAGTATGAGATGAAGAAAACATGATTAATTCCTTTTCTTGTTAAGACAACTGGTAATTCATGTCATTCACAGAAAGACAGTTATGTAACAGGGAAAAAGCTTCATTGTAGCCTGTTAAGATACAATGCAGGCTATGAATGCAGAACATGAAAACACAGAAGTATCAGAGAATAGGTAACACACAGTAAAGGATCTAAATACATGTGTTTCAGAGTAATAGGATAGGCTAGATGACTTCCTGAGGTCCCCTTCTGTCCCACACTCCAATTTTCCCGAGGCAAATACTTTGAGTAAATACTCTATTTATAAGAATAAAAAAGAGTCTTTATCCAAACCACTGTTTCTTTTGTAATTTTACTCTGTCGGGGGAAGACAGAATTTAAGGGAGAAAAGGCTGAATAACATTCAGAAAGAAACACTGAAAGGAAAAATATGTAGCACTTTAAAGCCTTCAAACTATTAGGAATATCATATCTGCCTTACTTAAAATCTTCAGGAATTTTCACCATTTAAACACTTCCTCTGTTCAGCTGAGTTTACTTAAATCATTCATCTGAAATAATTACTTCTTGTCTTATAAGAAGAAGCATTTAAAAATTTAATTTAACTTACAGGGAATCAGCTGAACCATTAATAAATCAACTACCTCTGGAGGCTTGATTGAAGAACACGTATTGGAAGAAGCACACCTGAGTATGCAAAGTCTTAGTAGTAAGACTGACAAAATCCTTTTCAAACTTAACAATTGAAAAATTTAGATTTTTCTAGGAGTATTATTCTTCAGTCTTCTGCAGTGTTCCACTACTTAAAATAACTCTTCATTTTATAAAATGGAAGTGGTATTGCTGGAAGTGGGAAGAATGGGGAAAAGTTTAATACATGCAGTTTCCACCTCTGGCATCCTGTTAAAGTTCTGTATTTTATTACAAGCCCTGTCACAAATTTATTTTGACATGGCAGCAAACAAGGCACTTAGTGGCACACTATGCTGGAAGAACAGGGAGCAAGGAGTAGGTCAATGAAGGTGATTGTTTCCCTCTGCTCCATGGTTGTGCATACATTTTGGAGCAGCAAAGCACAGGAAAGAAGTTGACAAAGATGACTGAGTTCAGCAGAGGATCACTGAGAGGCTGTGGAACCAGGGCTGGAGGCAGGGGGAGTAGCAGGTTTGGGGCACCAAACAGCATCTCTGGCATCAACAGGAGGAATAGAAGAGATACAGCAGTGCATGGTATTGGGGTGAGGCACCAGCAAAGCTGAAAGAGAGAGAGCTCAGGCTGAAGCTATGAGGATAGCCTGGCAACATGGACATGGTACGGCGTGGTTGGGCTGACAACATCCTTGGGGCTTTCTTGGCCCAAATGGCTGAAGTCCTGAGCAGCCCAGTCTGAGCTCAGAACTGGCTCTGTCAGGACTCAGGCTGGAAATTTCCCCTGGTTCCCACTAGGCTGAACAGGATCTTGTGAGAAATACTTTTATTTTCTTTGCTAAATGCACTAAATAGTATTAGTCCCTTGGACACACTGTTATCTTGTTGCTATGTATCTGTCTAATGGCACAAAAGAAGTCAAATCAGAGAATCATGGGATAAACTGAATTGGAAAGGGTCAATCAGGATCACCAAAGTTCAACTCCTGACCATCCCAAGAGTCACATCACGTCCTGAGAGTGTTGTCCAAATGTTTCTTGAACGCTGTCAGGCTTGGTGCTCTGACCACTTCCTTGGGGAGCCTCTTCTTGTGCCCAGCTACCCTCCGGGTGAAGAACATTTTCATGATATCCAGCTTAAACCTTCCCTGACACAACTTCAGGCCATTCCCTTGGGTCTTGTCACTGGTTACCACAGAGAAGAGATCAGTGCCTGCCCCTCCTCTTCCCCTCATGAGGATGCTGAAGACCACAATGAGATCTCCTGTCAGGCAGGCTGAACAGACCAAGTGACCTCAGCCACTGCTCACATGGCTTCCCCTCCAGACCCCTCATCCTCCTCATCACCCTCCTTTGGGCAGGAGGCATCCTCATTACCCTCTTTTATTGTGGCACCCAGAACTGCCCCCAGCAGTCAAGGTGAGGCTGCTCCAGTGCAGAGCAGAGCAGGACAATCCCCTCCCTTGCCCAGCTGTGGTGCTGTTGCTGATGCCCCCCAGGACACGGCTGGCCCTCCTGGCTGCCAGGGCACTGCTGACCATGTTCAACGTTCCACAGACCAGGACCCTGACGTCCCTTCCTGCAGTGCTGCTCTTCAGCCTCATTCCCTAGTCTATACACACATCCAGGGTTGTCTTATCTCAGGGCCAGAATCTGACACCTTTCCTTGTTAAACTTCATTTGTTTGTCACCTGCAATTTGTAGCCCTGCAGGGCCTTTCTGCCTCCAAAGAATTCAACAGCTCCTCCCAGTTTAATGTCTTCAGCAAACTTAGGGTTTGAGTCCTGCATCCAAATCATTAAGACGCTGAAGAGCACCTAAGCCCTAAGGTGGAGCCCTGTGGAACCCCACTAGTGACAGGTCACCAGCCTGATGCCACCTCATTCACTGGAACCCTTTGTGCAGCCCATCAGCCAGTTGATCACCCATCACGTGATGTGTTTATTCAGCTGAATGATGGACATTTTGTACAATTTCAGGATCATGGGAGCTGATCATTCTCATAGCCATGGTCCTCTAGCTCCAGGCAGTGGGATCCCCTTTGTCCCTTATTGGTGTTGAAAGTAGAGGCAAAGAAAGTGTTTAACATCTCTGCCTTGTCCATGTCCCTGTTTTTGAGGTGACCATCCTCATCCTGTAACAGGCTGATATTATTTCTGCACTGCCTTTTGCCATTAATATATGTGAAAAAGCTTTTTACTGTTCCCCTCAGATGGGGCCAGCTTCAACTCCAGTTGAGCTTCAGCATGACAAATTTTCTCCCTGCAGTGGTGAGCAGCATTTCTGTAATCCTCCCACGTCACCTGACCTTGCCTCTGCTGATCCTACATCTTCCTTTTTTTGCCTCTACCTCCCAAAGAAGATTCCTGCTCAGCCAAGCCATCTTCTGCCTCCCCTGTTTGACTTCCGACTATACCTTTAGAAGATGTTGTTTAAAATATGACCAGCACTGACAGACCCCCGCACCCAGCAAAAGCAGGTATCTTCCCAGGGTATCTTACTCACTAATTCCCTGAGCAGCTGGAAGTCTGTTCCCCTCATGTCCAGAGCTGAAGTACTGAGTGTTTGTATTCATTTTGGAACTGCTTTTACTTCAGCTGCAGCTGAAGTAAAACATTCCAAGTTAAATTTCACTGGACTATTATAACAGGGATTACTTAGAATCACAGAATAATCAAAGTTGGAGGAGACCTTTAAGATCATGAAGTCCAACCATCCACCCAGCACTGCCACTGTCTCCTCCAAATCCAAACCACATAACCCAGTGCACATGCCTCTGAGACATCTTCAGGGATGGTGACTCTACCACCTCCCTGAGCAACCTATTGCAAAGAACTCTTTTGATCCAAGTTCTAAGAATGTAGTCAGTGTTGACTATACTAATTTTCTTCAAGCCATGGCCTCAGAGGCCTAAATCAGCAGCCCATCTGTAAGGAGTTTCTCACCCCAAAACTGTTAGCAAAGTTAGTTTCAGTGGAAACAGGATTGTGAGGCTTTAGAAAGCACTATCATTTTCTTGAATCCAGGTACGGCCTCCTGAAATTACATGCAAGGGAAGAAATTCAACCTCACCTTGATAGCACTCAACTGCAACCAAAAGTTTTTCACCCATGGCTGACCATTCTGCATCTCATGGAGAAAGCCCCACAAATCTGAACAATCCCCTGGGCTCAGAATCTCCAGTTTACCGCAGATAAAGTAGGAGCAAAGGAAAACTGCCAGAAAGCTGATCAAACATTTTTCTTTAGGAAAACGTGGTAGAGTAACAAAGGCACCACTTTAATCATGGCATCCTCTTGACACAGCTTCTACAGGATTAAGACTATCATTCCTTCTTTACTGTAGATTCAGAGGTGGAGCAGAGGGAGAAGGGTCTGACAGTAAGGACCACTGCTTCATTTGAAAATTACTTGAAGAAGTTCCTGTCATGAACCAGGCTTTCAGGACGAACATATTTGTGGTGCTTGTGCAAGGCAGTCTACAGAACATGTTGCTCCCTGGAGGGGCCTGCAGTCAAGGTAGAAGCAAGTTAAGGAATAGCTTCTTTTCAAAAAGCTTCAAATCCAGCCTAAAGTGGAATTTTTCAGCATGGAAGCCTCCTTCAAATAAGTCCCCAAACCATGGAGAGACAAGGATCCCCAGGATTAACTGAAAGGGATATAATTCCTTATTTTCTCTTACTGTACTGTGTTACTGGTAATGTAGATTTAGCAGTGAAATATCTGTGAGTTTCCACTGAATTTCCCATAAAACTCAAAACTAAATCAGGTGTCATACTTGTTTTTCTTTGCTCTGTGTGCTGTAGGAAGCCTCAAATGCCAGAGATAAAGAATTATCAATTAAAGGAAGTAAATTAATAAAAATCCCAGGATCTTGTCCTAGAAAGATGGGATCATAATGTCAACAGCACAAAACCAACCAACAGCTATTCTTTTTCAAAGGTCAGGCCTGTTATTTTCAGTTACACCAGAAGTACTCATTTCCTACCTTTCACCAAGATTCATCAGAGTGTCCTGGATTTGCCACAAGTCTGGCTATCAGAAAAAAGCTGGGTTACTTCGGGGGTTCTCCAAAGTGCTCCTCTTCCATCCTCTTCTCCTGAATAGTTATCTTTGAAAATGTAACACCTTTGGAATCCATGCGTCAATCCCAGTGACTTTGCATTGATGGAGTTAGCAGCACTACATCACAGAAATAACATTTTGTAAAAAGATTGAGATCAAAAGCAGGATGTGGTGTTTCATCTCCTCATCCATACAAATCCTCAATAGCAGCATTATGCATTTACATTCCAGATGGCACCACAGATCCATGACAAAGCTGTTTCAGTTTTTTATCTTTCCTGCTATACTATTAACAAGAGATTCATTCAAAACACATAATATTCAAGTTGACATTTTACCCCACACATCACTTGAGGCAAGTAAGGGTCAGAGACCCTTTTTCTACATGAAGAAATCATGTGCATTTTCTTTATTAGTGTTTTGATTCTCACAAGATCAAGCAGCTTGATCAAGCAAGCGTCAGTTACCATCCTCTTCCAGAAGTGAAGGTTTTCTTCAGGAAAACGCATGATTTGATAAGGAACTTTACAACATTTCAGAATGCACAAGGGCTGGCATGTTTCTTGGGAACTTGACAGACTGTGATAGCATCCACTTACAGTTTTACACACATGGATATTTACAGAAACTTCCCTGCATCTCTTTCACCTTTGAAATTCCTATTGAGTTCATCTGGGTTAACTTGCCCAAATTAGCAAGTTTATGCTCCTCACTGTTCCTTCTTCCTGCACCCTTTATTTTCCCCTCTGCAAAAACTGTGTTGCTTCAAACTTTTAACAGGTCTAGCAAAACCAACTAGACCCTTCTGGCACTAATCACAGAATGACTGAGTTTGGAAGGCACTCTGAGGCCCTATGGTCTAACCCCCTGCTGCAGCAGAGCCATTTGGAGCTGGGTGCCCATGACTGTGTCCAAATGGCTTTTGCAGATCTCCAGTGGAGGAGACTCAACAAACTCTCTGGCAGCCTGTGCCAGTGCCCAGTCACCCTCACAGACAAAAGGGTTTCCTGATGTTCAGACAGCACAGCCTGTGTTTCAGTCTGTGGTCACTGCCTCTGGTTCGGTCACTAGGCACTACCGTGGAAAAATATATAGACAGGTCAGATTTTTACCATAATTAGGAAAAATACAGAAGCAGGCCCACACTAGCTAAAAAAATATCAATGTTAATACTTTTCATATGAATTCTAATGAAATGGATGTTGGTCACTTCCACTATCTGTTCTT
The DNA here is from genome assembly GCF_017590135.1 of Pyrgilauda ruficollis. Classification (NCBI taxonomy): domain Eukaryota; kingdom Metazoa; phylum Chordata; class Aves; order Passeriformes; family Passeridae; genus Pyrgilauda; species Pyrgilauda ruficollis. The sequence continues at coordinate 4,674,310 of NW_024529266.1, forward strand.
TCCTATTTTCTTTTGACTCTGTCAGCCATTTTTACCATATTTAGAGCCCCGTGCACAGCTTCAAAGACAAGTGAAAACTTAAAAGTGCTTAATCCTTCAAACTTAAAAAAATTTGTAGAGGGACAGAGAGACTCAGATTAATGATTCATTAGGACAAATGACAAGCAGAACATGGTTCTTTTATCTCCTTGCTCTTTTAGCAGTAACTAACTGCTGGTATATCACAGTGCCCAGACCTCTGAATCAATCACAGACTGCCATTTCTTGCCTGACCTTGTAAATGGAATGACTACAGTGTTAACACAGGCAAAGGCTTCATTTGTTCTGCAGCCCATGGGATGTACCCTCTTTTTGTTGCAGTATTTGCTTCTCAGTATAGAATGAAACTGTACTTACCTTAATCTAAGACACTTCTGTCACAGTTTTGGTCCATATATACTATTTTGCACAGTGTTGAAATGGTGCAAAAAGAGTACCTAAACAAAGCTATAGCACATACATGCAAAAATAGCAGTCCTCTGTAACAAAATAAGCAGACTTAGATCAAAACATGTTTGAATCTAGAAACAGTCTGCCCACTGTAGGAGCTTGTATTTATTGGGCAGGTAAAAAGGTGTTGGCCTGTCTCTCAGAGCACATGTAATTAATCAAGAAATAACAGATTTTTCTGCTGCTTTTTAAGAGGGAAGGATGCAGAAGAAAATGAGAAGTTGCCTCCTTACCCCTTTCATGCTAATTAATGCGTTCAGAAGCTGTACTGAAAGGAATTTAAACTCGTGATAGTCATAAGAGGACAGATCAAAGGAGAAAAAAGCAGACCAAGTCAAAGAAAGCTGCATATGCCTTCAGTTAACAGACAGAATACAGGTCTGAAGGAGGTAAGATTTCTATTTTTTTGTTTTACACAAAATTTTCAGCTTTGCTTAAAAATTATGCTTTAGAAGAGGCTTGACTGTCTCTAAGTGAACTCAACATGTTTTCTTTCCTTGGCTAGAATTATCTTCAGTAAAGTCATTGTGTTTTCTAATTTACCAGTATAGGGTAGGTAAGATTACTGGGATACAATCAAGTAGGATCTGTTGTGCTCTTCACATTACAGAAACGTGATTATGTATGGATTTCTTCTTCACTATATTTGATTGAGTAGATTTTTAACTATTCAGACAGCTGTGATTACAACCTTAAGACTGGGAATAAAGATTGTAATATAAATTCCCTACAAATCTGAGTGTAGATTGTCAGCAGACATAAATCAGTATTCCCACCTGAAATTCAACAGATCTCTGAGAGTCGCCAGTGATTGAAAAACTATCCCCTGAGTGTTACAGAATTACAGAATTCTGGGAAATTACAGAACAGAAAAACAAGTATTTTAAAGAACAATATTAGTTTTTATTTTAAATAGTTTTTCTTGTCCAGGTAAATTGCCTTTTTTTTCCTATATTCTAGATTTTACTTCAAAAATCTGCCATCACTTGGCACCTAAACAGACCACATCAAATTCTGCAAACTCTGTTACACTCAGTTGCAAACACCTTGATGTCAGTGGTGATACTAATATGTAGACGATAGTTATGGTTTTGAGCTTTATCCTAAATTGGGACAGTTGCATGTGTATATGGATCTACTTGATTCTGAAGATATCAGATCATCCTGCCTCTCTAAAATGCTCCTATTGAAACAAAGAAGCTGAAAATAATTAAGCTTCAATGGTAACAAATAATTTATCACACTGACACACTGTGTTTCTACCCTGTAGGTTTGAGCAGGACCAACCTCACAAAATGCCCAGAAGACATAACCACCTGGACAGCAACTACTTCAGAGGGAAAGGACATGTCTATTTTGCAGCAGAAGAGTAAGCATAAATCAAAACCTATGCTGGCATGTAAGCTGGTGAAAGAATTTGTATTGAAAGAAAACCAGAAAATTGTATCAAAAAAATTCGCTGTTGTATATAGATGGAATGCCTTTTAACTATCTTGTAGTTCTCTCTAATGTTTGTCATAGTGCAGCCTCATTGAGACAGCCCTCAATGATAAGAAAAATCAGAATTGCAGAATTCAATAATCTGGAGTTAAATCATATGATCACAAGTCATCAGCCTTTACCAGGTTTATTGAGGCTTATTTAGAATTTACTTTTAAGGCTGCTGCAAGGTGATCTGTGTACTAAATCTCTATATTCACAGACCTCTCTTAGGAACCTCAAAGGGACATTATCTCACCCTAAAGAATGGCAGAACCCCCCCAGAGAAATGGTTAAAAAAAAAAAGAGCAAAAGACATCAGTGCCATACAAACATGATTCCCAAATTGTTTCTGGCATATATTTTTTATCTTTGAATTACAATAAAATATGTTTGGTCTGGGATTATTAGAGACACTGCCCAACTGGTAACGTTTTATTACATAAGGCAAGTAATTCCAGTGTGCTTGGGATATCTGTATGTGAACTGTGCTGCTAGCTCTGGCTTACTGGGCCCCAAACTTAATGACTTGTTGCAATCACTCATACTGCAAGATGGCTGCTCCTCCATCAGCCCTGGCAAAAAGAATAAACAAAGGATAAAGCTCCCTATTAGCCCATCCAAAGCAGCTCAGTTCTTAAAAAAAAAAAAAAAAAACCAAAAAACTAGGCATGCTCACCTCTAAGTGCTGTGAATTCTAGCGGCTGCATCTGTAAGTAGTTTTTCTAGATACATAACAGTGACCCTCTCCTTCCAGCACCAGAAGTATTCTAGATATGAACCCAGATTCCTAGCAGCACAACTTCCACTTTAAGTGGAATGGCAAGAAATTGCATCCACACTTTCCATACTAGCCTCTGAGTAGTTAGGGAAGGAGTTAGATGGCAAATGTGCCATCAGAAGTACCAGCTCCAGAAATACATTCTGGGTTTTCTCCTAAATTTGCCCTAAACCAGGACAGAGGCATACAGGCTAATGGACAGCTAAAACAACACAACACGTGACAAGCAAGAAGTCTAAAAATGTAGAGAGGGCACCAGCTGCCTGCAGAAGTAGTCCCTCCAAGTTTCAACTGTGATGGCAAGAGTAGGAAAACCAGTGGAGCCATCTCACAACTGTGGCTGCATCATAAAGTGACTGCTGTGAGCTCTGTTCTTGGGTTAAACAGGCCTGCAGGCCACACAAAGTCTTCAAGGGGCAGGAGCAACTTACAAGATCCACAGACTTGGGAAAAAGAAAATCCCTTTGTCTCCAAGGGGCTTCATGTTCCAAATAGCACAAAGTTAGTTCAGACAAAAAGGCAGCCTCTTCTGCCACACAAATCTGCTTGCATCTCCTTTCAGGCTTTTTAGTTCACAAGGAAATACTCCTTTATGAAACTTGGAGTCAGTGAAAATGACCACAAATAGATATAAAAACTCTGTGGTAAGTACCTACGCCTCTACTCAGTCCCAATGGAAAAGCCTGGGGTAATTACTGCAAGACAACTAGGCATAAGATATACAGAAGTATGTTATAATGGATTTATCCTGATTCACATAACAATTTTTCCCACATACTCTTTTCCCTTTAACCATTTCATATATTTTTCTGTTCCTGAACAGGGAAAGAACAAAAAAAAAAAAAAATGGGGAATGAATTCAGTATTTCTCAACAGGGAGGATATTAACACTAAAGGAAGGCTTTTTGTGACTAGGAAATTTGAAATTACTTTGTCAGCTTGCTTTTTGATGTAAAGTGGAAATGTGCTGCTTCTGCCAAGTCCCCAGTGAGTAGTGGGAAGGATGTTTTACAGCAGAGTTTGCAAAGCATATTTTCCCAAAAAGAACCCAGTGACACCAACAGTGTGCCTAGCATGTCATGCAAGAACTAAATCCTTATAGAGCTCTTTATGAATAATTAAAAGTTTCTTACTCATTTTTTAAGGTTGCAATGTGTTTTATGTATCAAAAAACCCCTTCATTCGTAAGAAGTTGTTGCAATATGATCCAATTAGGATACATTTTAAATACTTGCTGCCTAATGAAATTTAGCAAATAAAATGCGCTGCACCATTGCAGATGTGGCATTTAATTTAATGCACATTCACTTGCAATATCACAATGCTGTGATTTGTGAGACTTAGGTATGTTTTTGGAATCAGTCACTGGTAGGTAATTATTTTCAAATGAATATATTTTTAAAATGTTTAAGAATTCCATATACAAATTAGCTAACAGCTAAATCTATAGATACTAACTGAAGTTATTGATACTTTGCCTATTTTCTGAGGCAAATAATGCTCCATGCCTTCCTCTGCTAAAAAGACGCTGACACAAACTTTTGGTCTAACCATACTTGCTCCTGGGAGGATGCATCTAGTTGTGGTGCAAATTATTTTGTTTTGCTTTCCCAACAGAGCTCTGGGTATTGGACTGTTCATTTTGGTGCTGGCAATTTTACTTGCCTTTGGCTGCTGGTATTACAAAAGACGTAGTGGCTACAAAAGTCTGCGGGTAAGTGTGGTAGCTCGTTTTCTCTCATGCTCTTATTTGGCAACATATTAGCTTGATTTGCATGACAATAATGCAGAGAACTTTAAATCTGTAACAGGACATCATTATCTCAGGCAGTATTTACACTGAGATATATCAGAGACAAAACGACACAATATGAAACACAACTTGTCCTGAAGAACTTGCAAGTCAGACAAAGGGGTAAGAGGAACCAGAAGCAAAGGGACATGAAACCAGCTGCCGAACTTTGCACAACACATCAGTAAAGAACTTTATCTGTAAATTTCGTAAAATTAGTAAAAAAAATTATTTGTAGGAAGCATTTTATTTATATTTACACAAAATGAAAAGACGTTCAGTGTCCCTTCATTTAAATAAAAGTAATATATTCACTGTTCATAAGATTTACCCCTAAATAAGGACAGATATGATTAGAGTAAATCTAGGAAGCAGAGAAGAAAAAGAACTGTTACAAGTAGGTAAATATGTTCACCTATTCACCTATGGGTGATGTGTGATTCATCCATACAAAATCTGACTTGCAGTTTTAAGATTCAAAAAAAAAAGTGGGACAGGTTTGAGATTTGCTTTCTAAAGACTACTTTAAAAATATTTTCATTTCTGTCTTCTTAGAAATTATTTTTAAAAAGGTACAATCCTTCTCATAACAACTGTTGGTAGAAGTCCCAAAGCTTTAGTTTTGAAGTTTTGCTCCCTCTCTTATGAAAAGGAGGTCTTTTTAATTCTTTAAAGCGAAAGCTTGTTATGGTTTAACCCCAGACATCAATTAATCACTGTGTAGACACTCGCTTATTTCCTACTGCCACCGTGGTGTGGAGGAGAATTGGAAAGAAAAGGTGAACTTCATGGGTTAAATAAGAACAGCTCAGTAAGTGAAACAAAATATAATCATCTACTACAAATAATCATCATAATGAAAAGGTGAGAAAGAGAGGAGTGAGAAAGAGAGGAGTAAAACCCCAAAGGAACAAGTGATGCCCAAAAGAGTTTCTCACCACCCCCAGCTGATGTCCATCTCATTCCTGAGCAGCAATCAGCCCCTTCCAGCCAAATCCCTTATTTTTACACTGAGCTGATGTTCTCCAGTGTGGAATGTCCCTTTGGTAGTCCAGGTCAGGTGTCCCAGCCATGAGCCCTCCCAGTTTCTTGTGCACCTGCTCTGTGGCAGAGCATGAGCCACTGAAAATTCTTTGCCTTAGAGCAAGAGCTACTGAACAAAAACCAAATAATCATGTTATCAGCATTAGTCTCATAATGAATCCAAAACAAAGCACCGTACCCCTGTTTAAAAGAAATTTAACTCTACTCCAGCTGAAACTAGGACAAAGCTTTATGCAAATACGTGTTTTACAGTATATTTTAGTTAATCTAATATTTTGAAGAAGATATAAGTAACTATTTGGGACTAAAAAAACCAGCAAAGCTCTCATGTAAGTCAGCAAATTCACTTCCTTGCTGTTTCTGTTAACTTCGTCCCATTCTCTTTCTATCCAATTATCCAGTTATCTATCCAATACATACATCAACTGTCAGAATACCTAAAAGCTGAACTTTCATAGTGAAATGTTGCAAAAAATGAAGGTAATACTCAAAAAACCCCTTCAAATATCAAACAGAATGCCTGCTTTGTATATCCTGGCAATAAGCATAATCTGTTTTTTAATTCCTTCTCATGACAGATTCCTACTTTTTGGTTTTGAAAATCTTATTTTTCTTAGGCTATTTCTTAGGCTAGGGGAGAACTGGTACAGAATGTGTACAAAAGAAATGCTAAAAATTGGAAAACAAAAAGGTTGGGGATTAAGGAAAGAAATAGCTGCCATAAAAAATAGGAGGCATTTGAGTACATGAGATGTCAGTTCCTTCATCAGTCCGAAAAACGTGATACTTATTTTTCTGGCAATGTAATTGGATTACACAGGAGAGAGAGCATATGTCTCAGCAGAGACAGCAAAGTGTTAGGTGAGGTATCTTTCTAATACATACTGTATATGTGCTGTCAAATTTTGCTCCAACTTCACAGTCTCTTCTTCCTTTCACCTTCCCCATATTTCTTTATGATCCGTCACAGAGCAAAAGCTCTAGTGTGAGCACAATACAAAACGTGGTAGGTGAGGGAGAAATACTGGACTGCAAAATGGCTCTGCAGGACTACAGAGACTTTAATTCTGTGGTAAGTTGCAACTCAAGATCTCACTTAAAACAGAGTAAGACATGGTGAGATAATGTTGTTAAACAGGCACTTGATGATTTCTCCCATGGTGTATTCCCTCATACTTTGAGTCTTCAATGCTTCAATATCAACTTAGAAAGTAGTATTTGGAATAATTTGTACTGTGAAATTTTTTAAAAATTACATCTACTATTTAGAATGCTTATTTTAAAGTTATTGTCTTCAATTTATATTTATTCTTAAATTGTATTAGCATTTTGCAATTTATTAGAATGATGCAACACCTGAATGCTGAAATACACTGAAAATCCCAAACGTCTCCCTAACTGATTTTCTGCCATTCAAAAAAACAACAAATGGATTGTGTCTAGTATACTATGTTCTGACAAGCATTATCAGAGAATACTACAAAACTTCAATGTGTTAGGTCTTCTAATCATTACAGAAAGATGATTACATTTAAACCTTCAATTTTCAAAAAGATAAATTAAGTGATAAGTATATATAAATGGGTGTGCTGAATTTTTTTAGAATTGAGAAGAGGCTAACCTCAAACAATTTTAAAGAAGCTGCTCAAATTTTTACCACTACAAATACGACAATATGCCTGCATCAAGACTCCTAAATAAAAGTTTCAATATTTGAATTATCAATCTAAAAACACCCCATATATAAAAGAAAAATATTCCTGCCTTTTTAACACCAAAAATTCTCTCTATGTATGAACAATAGCAATAAAGTGAATCTGATGCAAAACCAGAAAACATACTACCAAAAAAGTAACCTTAAAAAATAGACACAATGAATGAGTTCAGCTTCTTTAAGTCATAGAACTGTAGCTAATATGTTGGTAAATAGCTTGCTGTGTGTTTAATGTCATTTTCTTGTAATTTTCCTTGTAATTCAGTTGGGATTTTTTTGATCTTTCACACCCATTTTCCTTACCATAGGTACCTGATGCTCCACCAGCTTATGACAAAATTGCTGCAGATCAGTCACCACCTCCTTATTCACCATGATACCATGAAATTTGAAACCCTAAACATACTGATTCCATTTACTCATGCTAGCTCTTTATTTCCTGTAAATGCTTAACTTCCTTAAAGCTAAAATCATACAAAAGAAAACAACATGTCTTCACTAGCAGTGGCTGAAAACTATTCCCACTTAATTTACAGAACTGGTCCTTGAAATGCCTCAATAAATCTGAATGTGCTTTTGTTTTAAGCTTTTCACTTTTTGCAGTCAGATTAATACATTATGGTCTGGTCATCTTGAATCCTTCATAGGTCTACATAGATCTGTAGTCACACACTATTCAGTATCAATCAGAATAAAAAGTGACAGCACCTTTGTCTTCATCTTCCTCATTTAGTTTCCCTTTCTTTAAAAAATAAAAAAAAGTTCCAAAAAATCAAAACAACAACAGACACACACACACACAAAAACCCACCAAAAAACAAAACCAAAAAACCCCAAACAACTATTCCTTAGAATGTGATGTAAAAGAATCTGTCACAAAATGAACCAAACCATCTGACTACGTCCTCTTACAAACTTTTCCTCACCAGCAGTTTTAAAATCAACTTCCAAAAAGTCACTATGTTTTACAACACACTTTAACCTCATATCACTTGTTATGTACCTGTAATGAATTAATTCCTTATAAAACATGATCAATCTAGGCAATCTAGGAGTTTCTGCTTGGAGTCCATATTATTTCATACTGCAATGGATATAATGACATCATCTTTCATTTCCTTGTGGCAGTCATGTGAGAGAGGAAAAGAACTTTCTAAATAGAAAGACTTACATGTCATTTCTTTCTAGCATGATGAAACTATATAAGAAAATGCACAAAAGCCATTTTTCTTGAAGAATACAGAAGACAGACTTCTAGATGTAAATTTTCCTAGCTTGCCAGAACACTAGCAATAATAAAAACCAAAGGATTTTGATATGCATAAACTGGCTACATACATTTGATAGTTACTGTTTACTCAGCCTTTTTGTTATTGCTTGCTTGCCAGATTATTACTTAAGACTATATGCAGATCAATAAATTTAAACACAAGGCCAGATTATCTCACAGCAGGAGGCAGCTGGAATGGTACAACATTCATTATAATCAAAAGTAGTTACAGAAGAAAACTGATTTAATAAAGCAATTATTAACTACTATTAGTAAAGAATCTAGTTCTTTGTCATCAAATATGCAAATACAAACATTAAAACAAAATAAGTTTTCAACACAAGGCACAGTTACTTGCCTAACATAAGCTCCATCTGTGTTGACAAATAATAAATATGGGTTTTTTGAAATGTTTCTTCTGTAATAAAAATGTTTATATAAATTAGTAAAATTGTTGGAAGGTAATAAATATCAGTAATTCCTGTGAAAGGTTATAATACATCCATATGTTTTTATAAATTTAGTTGATATATTTATTTACAAACTCAGAGACGTATTTTTGAATTTTAACCTAAAAAGCTGTCTTACCTGTGTCATTTCCAATATCCACCTGTCAGGAAAAAAACTGTAGAATTATTTAGTAACAGAAAGAAGAATACACAGGGGAAAAAAAATGCCATCTTATAGCTAGTAAGCACTAGAGCTGTAGAACACAATGGCTGACTAATTTTCTTGCAGGACTGGTAAGCTAAAGCTTGGGGCTGATATCTTCAGCAACTCAGCACTCTGCATTTCTCTACTCTAGGGCAGCATCCTTTCAAAAGACTGTAGTATTCCAGTGGAATAGAACTGACATACAGTTCTCATGTCTGAGAAAAAAATTTTCTCATGTCTGAGAAAAAAATCAAAAATTAATATAACTTATTTACTATGAAGAAGTGCTTAGAGTTCAAAAAGCTTTACTTGATTGCACACATTTTTAGTAGTGTCAGAATTAAATATATTACCAGATGTTGCAAAAGCTCATGAGGAAATTAACACTGATGAAGTAGAAACTTTAATTTCTTCATGGACTACGTAAGGCTAAATTATTAAAACTCCTCAGCAGCCAGAACTGGAACAATTAAACTTTGAGCTGAATTTATAGATACTTAAAGGATAGATAAGCCCTCCTGGAAACCTATCCTTAGTTTTCAGAATGTCGTCTCCTTTTTTCTCCTGGTGAAAATAGTGTTTTTGCTTTATAGACACAGTTAGACAGTGGTCTCAGATTTAAGTGCATTAAAATAAGAGCATGAAATAGAGCTTCACAGAGTACTCAAATAGTTGTAAACTTTATTACTCATGCTGAATGCTATTGTAAATTCCGTTTTTCAAATCTGGCTCTATGCCCAGTGATGGTACATGGCAGAGTCTGGCTGCTGACTCATTAAAACAAGGAAACACTGATACAAGACAGGTCATACCTTGAAAACAAGAGATCTGTAATTGCCAGAGTTGCATGATGCAAGAACTGGTACTTTCTGTATTGCACTCAGTAACACTGCACTTTACCAAAGACTAGTTAAAACATTCCAGGACATCTGCTCCTTTAAAGAGAAATGCACAGAAATGTTTTAACTACCATACATGGAGAACATGGTGTTCAACGTTCCTGGAAAGTCTTTCAGATTAGACAGTTATATGACCCCAGCAACAGGTCACTAAATTAGATTAATAATTTCTTTAGTTCGGTCATGTATGTAATAGAGAGGATGTAAAAATCAAAGACCTTCTGTTCCTCTGGTTTTTACCCTCTTTGCAATCAGGCTGCTATTAGATGCCTTGTATTACAACTATAATTTTGAACAAGCATATTTTAGCTTCATTTTCTTCCATCAAAAAAAGCTAATGAAGAAATTCATGAGCAATTTGAGTTTTTCCCCTGGATGCTGATGAAGAGGTGGCTGGTCATAGCTGGAGAATGATGCTCTTATCTGCACTATCAGGGCAGCAGAGACACTGTTATTACAGCTTATCTGTACAAGAGAATCTTAGGAACTTTTCCATAGCTATGCATGGAACTCTTATGTAGATGCAACAAATTCTTCATACACAGACCCCTTACTAATATAGTGTGTTTTGGTAACAGATTGGTCAGATTGGTAAATTACAATGGCAATAGCAGTTACACTGTCTGTGTTTGGATTCCTGGTATGACCCTCCTGGACCATCTACTTTCTGATGCAGTTACAAGCCTTAACGTAGCCTTCAAAGCTATTGAATAAAGGTAAAATGCAGGAAGTCCTGGTGAGTTCAATCTTCCTGGCATACTGCACCATGCAGCAAAACACCCTCTTGAGTAAAGAGCCAAAGGGTACAGTCTGTACATGTCAGAAAGTTATCATAAAAGAAAGTACCATGAACCTTCCTTAGGAAGTGCTTGCTTTTTTAGTCTCACTTGTCTAGTGTAAATGACTGGCATTTGGAGCTGGTTGCTAGGAGAATCCAGTGACATTCACTTCAACAATGTCCTTTGACTTAACTTCTGCTACAGCTGTGGATGTATGTATATTATCTTGGCCCTAAGAACTTGTCGTGGGGTGACAGCCTTTATCCCAATATCGTGTGTTGTGTCTGGCAGCTGCGCCTTTTCCTCCCCCCGGCCGTCTTGCCGCGGCGGGGCGGGAGGGGTGTGAGTGTGACCAGGCACCTTGGCTTTTGCTTTTGGCTGCTTGGCTTGGCTGGCTTGCTTGCTCGCTCCTGCCTCGGCTCTTAGCTGATAGCTGCTCTTTTTGATGCTTTCTGCTTTCTACGCTGTTTTTTTCTTTTTCTTTCGTTCCCTCTTTCTTACCCTCCCCCGAAGATACTGGACCGGCTCCGGATCTGACCTGGGACGTCCAGGACCCCCGGCGTCCAGAACCCCCGGAGTCTGCGAGAGAAGCTCAGCGCCCTCCACAGCACTGCCTGGTTTCTTTTCTTTTCTTGTGCTGGGGAGTGTTCTTTTGTTACTTGTTAATAAATAGGTTTTGTTTTCCACTGTGCTCCTCCGAGGAATTCCTTCCCGAACCCGATATTGGGGGAGGGGTGGTAGGAGGTTTTTTTTAGGGGGCTCCCTTTTGGAGATTTCCCCTAATTTGTCCTAAACCAGGACAGAACTGTATTAGTATTAGCCACATTGCTTGTAATTTTTCAGTGCTATACTTTGATTCATTTTTATGTCTAATATTGGTAGAATATCCATTATTTTGTTGGTGTTATGTCCATGTACTCACATGACATAAGTGTTCATTTTTTTTGCCTTTAAAAGCTTCTTTTCACTTCTTATGTAAAGGAAAAGGTTAATGAGTTTCTTTATCTTTGGAGAAGTAGCATTTATGCTCTTGTACTTTTCTTTTGACTATGTATTAAACCGTGCAACAAGGCTGAAACGTTGTTGTGTGTTCAAGCCATTTCATGAAACATATTTTACTGCCCCTTAGAGTTGAAAAGTGCTTGAAAATTTCCAGTGTTGTCTTCTGGACACAGATCTGCGCTGAACTTTACATGCAGTAACAGAGGTAAACTAGCAGCAATACAAAGTTTAAAAAGCTATCTACCAGTATTATCTAAACATCCCATATATGCTGCCCGCTAAAATCCAGCACTTGTTCACTTTTTGGAATTGACTCTCCATATTTTGCATCCTTAGAGAACTTCAAATTTTCAAATTACTTCTTTTACACAAAAAGGCTTTGACTAAAAAGGCAGCAGCCTTAGATTTCTAATGAACAGAATGAACTATTGCTTCCCTTGCTGCCAAAATCTAGCTCTTCTATATGTTTTGTCCACATAGATTTTACTCTTGTGCCAATACAAAAGACTACATTTTTTGGGGTAGTGATGTTCCTAACTGCCTTGTGCTCACAGCCATATGAAGTAGAAAGGCTCATCCATCTTATTCTCATCCACCATGAACCATCTCTCAAATCCCATTGGATCGCATCTTTCACACTGGAACAGACTGTCCAGAGAGATTGAGGAGTCTCCCTCACTGGAAATAATCAAGAGCCGCCTGGAGCAAACCCGTGCAATGTGCTCTGAGATGATCCTGCTTGGGCAGGGAGACTGGACGAGGTGACCTGCTGCAGTGTCTTCCAACCTAACCCATTCTGTGGTACTGCAATTCTATGACATTTATTAATCAAAAAAAGAACCAGAGACTACTTGGCCCTATTTAACTGGAGAAAAAAGGGCAGAATTTATAACCCATTGTGACAACACTATTGATATTAAATGTCACAGTTACTGCTTCCTTTTGTTTCCCCAGAAAGCTCTTCACATGGAATAGCTGCAAACTCCAGCCTTGGTGGATTCACATGAGTGAAAATCTGAACAATGCTTAAGCAGCACATGTGCCTTCACATTTCCAAACCATTTTACTATAGCCTCAGTTAGATGTTTGGACCACATTCTTTATTTGCTCCTTTCCTGAGAGATACATCACAAGTTAAAATCAGTAAAATAAAGCGATGGCCTAATATAAATACTTCAGTCTTTCAATACTAATTTTGTAGTCTTTTCAACTCCACTAGCTTCCATCTCTGGATGGGAGAAACAGAATTCTCTGCTGCATGTTTCCTATGTTCTCTGCATACACGGAAAAGCAGCCTTCCTTCTCCACAGTTTTTTTTTTTTTTTTTTTTCATTCACCTTACCATCATCTTGTAGCTGTAAGGGGAAAGATCTGACTCATTTTTGTTGAAAGTAAGTTTCTTAAGAAAAAGGTGTCATCTACCAAGTTCTATCAATTTGTCCTTTCCCACTCACCTTGGCAAAAGTAACTGATTTCTGTTTTTCCATAGCACCACGTACACCTCAAGTAACTCACTGCTCCTGACACTCTGAAGCAAAAGAATGGCCCTTTTTAGACATACTTCAGTGTTAGATTTGATTCTGCAGTTGTTTGCAGGAGGAATTTTAGGATTATCTGGAAGCTATAAAAAAGAGAAACCTAAAAACTGCTTCAGCATTTGCATTAAAACAAAAAAATCATATGGTAAGTGTGACTGCTCCCTGACATTAATATCCTGTAGGGAAATCCTTGCAAGGATGAAAAGGTATCAGGTGTCTATCTTGTATAAGTTACTCCTATTTCTCTATCTCCAGGAAACTCAACCTGAACATTTTTGGTGTCAACACAGATTTAAGAAGCTTGTATTTCTTACATTCATAATTCCCAGGATGTGCAGCCCACATGATCTTCACTTCCTGGATTTTGGCCCCCAGTAACAATTTCAGTCAACTTCTCATTCAAACCTTCTGCCATTGAACATGATTCATGCACCATTTCTTATAATGGATAAGAAGTTTTATGCTTTTATATCACTGTTATTGCTGCTCTGCTTCTCTGAATTACTGCTCATGTCTTCCCAGTACCTGATTCTTTGGCTGCAAAATCTGCCCTTTCATGCCACAGACAAGTTCAGGCTGAGTTTACACAATTTTCCTGGAATTATTGTTGGAGGCTGTGTATACATACTGGGAAAATTAACTCATACTTGATCTATTTCTTAATTATTTCCACTAAGCATTGTCTACTGGCCACTACAGTGAGTGAAACACCCAGTCCAAGGTGCAGCTAATACAAGGATAGGTCTGCTGCACCAGCCACGTCACTTGCATTTCGTGTGCCTAAGTAAGAAATTCACTTTCAGACATGGGCTCTCTTTCAACAACATACTGGTTTTCCATCAATTTCTTATGCCATGGAGGAGGCAAATACTTCAGATAGGCCTCTTCCACTTTTTGTTCTTCTATGACTACATTGCAAAAAGCACTCTACTGGCAAGAACAGTATTTTGAAGGCATAATGTAGTTGAACTGTAAAATACTGTTCAGACAAGCCTCAAACAAACTACTGTAATTTCAGTATTGGTGTGTTGCTAATATGAATTGTCAATGTTCTTTAAAAATAGATGTACGCAATTCTTTCTTCCCAGTAGTAAAACTTTATTATAATACTAAAAATACCAGCTTTTATATTGTGTAAATGGAATCCATCATGATACTACTCTTCCTTTATTATAAGGAAGATGTCCAGTGGCTACATAGTAATACACAGTCACTAATTCCTCTCTGTTATTCAATTTCACTGCCACATGTGATTAAAAAAAAGAATGAGCAATGATTCTATAAATAACAGCATGTTATGAGGGCAGATCTCAATGTGTATGCTGGTACCAGATGGCAACGACCTATTGACAGGCAAAATAGTCAGATTTTATACTTATTTATTCATTCTTGTGTATTTATACTTGAGATGGAACCAATATGAGCAAATAATTAAATAAGTATATTGTCTTCTTTTTATGACATCGGCATTGAAAAGCAAAGTTCTAAAGCCTGAAGACAATCACAAAAATCACAGTTGTTTCTTTACTATCTTACTTCCCTTTGCTATTTAATTTTTATAAATGCTATTTGTCTATGCTCCTCACATTCTTGAAAATAATTGCATTTTCCAAATATTTTCTTCATTGTAAAAAGTGAGAATAGGGGAAGATAAAGCAGTAATCTAGGTGTCTAACCTTTAGTTATGGATGGGATGCTGGAAGGAGTCAGGGGACCATGGATTCTATTCCCAGTTCCTCCATGTTGCTATGAGAACTCAGAACTTCAATGTCTTCATCTGCAAAAGGTCAGAAGTCATACTTATGCACATTTTAATAGACCTTCTGTGGAACAAATAATTTCAAAAAATATTATAAGCAATAAATTACATTTTCTTTGCATTACCTTTACATACCATTTTCACTTAACGTGCGTAGTTCAGCTGAGATTGTAATAAAAGATACTGTAAGAACACCAAATTTCTGAAGAATTTCTGGACCAGCCACATATGAAACAATGAACTATCCAGGTTTCCAAGATTACTCAAGACATTCAGGTGTGATTACTGACTAGACAATTCCATATTTTGAGAAAATAGGAAAATAGACTAAGATTTATCAAGATTTTAAAGTTTGCTTTTATGCCACTGTAGTTTCAAGGAAAATTTTTTAAAATACTGTACTATTTTTAAAAAATTGTACTGTGTCATATTTGCAAAGTGGCTTCTTCAAGAACTAAAAAATCCTTATCTGGATGCCCATCTGTATAAAATGACCATATACAGATTTTATCTTGTATCCTATGCACAAAAACAATGAGATTTAAAAAGCATCATGTTGAAAATCATTACAGTAGTTTGTCCTTTCACATCTTCAAGAGACATAAAACCAAGCAAAAATAGGAACAGAGAGTGCCTGACTTGCAGTGGTTTTAATAATCTGGTTTAAAGATCATGTCTTTACAGCTAAAAGATTCTGTAAGTGGTACAGATTTATTGGATTAATTAAGTTGACACTGATGTGAAGTTGGTTTACAGTTCATATTTCTATGAAAAAGTTAGTACAAGACTAAATAATATCAGAAACCAACCCACAAAAACACTGAAATAATTATTATAAAAGAAAAATCATCTACACACTGCTGAATAGCTCATACGACCTTTAGAAGAAGCACTCTTCTGATACCACATCTCAAGGTTATAATAAAATTGAAAAGGTATACACAGCAATGACAGCAATTGATCACTTCCATGAAAGAAAAAATTGAATTAATGATTTCTCTTTATTCTAGAAAAGAGACAACCAACATGGCAAAGGTCTACATAGGCCATATGGAAAAATAGCAAAGAGCAAAGGCTTTTTGTATCTTACAATATAAATATTATTTGCATCAAATGAAACTAGCAGGTGTCAAGTTTGAAAACCAGAAAGGAGATCTATTTACAAACTCTTTACCACTGGATGCTGTGAATGGTAATAGTCTTTTTACATACTTCCATGAATTCTTGAAAGGATTGATGTATTTCATCAAGAGAAATACACTGAAAGCTATTAAATTGGAAAAAAAAAAAATCACAGCTGTGTGAGGAATGCTCTGGCTCACAGGTAAGTGGATACTAAAAGAGTGTTCAGACCAGGTTTTGTGCTCTTTTGGAATGCTACTGTTGTGTGCTTCAAGAGACTAGGTGATGCTAGGATCCGTGGCCATCATAATAGGATAGTTGGATCATAATCTTGTTTGTCTTATTATTTTGAGTCAGTGAACTCATTTGAGGTGCAGCTTACAGACAGCAATCTACATGAGTTAAGTTTTTGTGAGCACCTCTGGCCATGGTCAGAGTCCTTAAAGGAAACAGTCCTTAAACATAACAAACATTCATGGTACAATAAAAATTATTAATTTACTTTAAAATTAATTTGGGCTACTAAAGTTCTGCACTACCACAAAGTGTAAGCAAAACCAGCTATGAACCACACACACTGGATGCTATGAATGCCCTACAAATGCTAGCTTTTAGTAATTTTCTTCCTACTCCCATGAGACATACTAGTTTCTCTACACTCACCAGGAGAATTTTTCCTTCCCTTTTCACATTAAACCCTTTGCCACGCCACACAGTGAAATCAGCACAGATTTCACTTGGCAGAAACACTTGGTTTGAATAGGTATTTTTATGATCCCTAAGACTTATCAAATATCATTGCTTCTAGGGTGGCAGAATCCCTATGAGAAAATGGCAGCACATACATCCGGGTTTAAAAAGTGAAGCAATATTAATGTAATTTTCTACTCACAGCAAAGCAAAATCATTGTGCAGAACACGTCCATTCCGGTAAATAAAAGGATGTCATTCAGAATATTCAAAGTCATTAGTAAACCTAGAATTTTGCATGTAATAGTGTATGAATATTGTATACAATATCAGAGGGTGTCCAAAATCAAGGCATTTTGCAAGATCTGAAATGCTGAACATGTTTTCTTAAAAGGCTGATTTATATATCTATGTTTATATGTTTCATTAAATGTCTTTTTAACTTCAAGTCGAGATACAGGCAGTTCTGCTTTTTCATTGTGTCTGTGAATATAATATACTTTTTTACAGCTCTTTTTGTGCTACTGGTAGCACTATTCATTTGGTGGAGTGCAAAAGGTACATAGCAAATTGTCAATGGGTATTTAGGTTCATTTGAAAAAAAGCCTTATCTCTGACTGACATTCATACTATCAGAGAAGAGTATTGAGAATAGGAATTTTATTCACAAAAATTACTAAAATTTGGTTTTACATAATGAATGTTGCAAGCCCATTACATAGTAGTCTCAAGTCTTTCTCCAGTAGGATTTGGAATGTAAACATATGTCTGAGAATAAAAATCCATGAAAACTGTAATCAAATTTATCAAACTTTTCATGTGAAGTTTATGTCTGACAAATTATAAAATATTTATGAAAATCATAAAATATTGCCATATTAATTCAGAAAATTTCTTGGAAATCATTCAAGCAAGTTGAGTCCTGAGTTCCTAAATTCAGCTTTTCTAACTTTTCTCTTTATTAGAATTATAGCATAAATCTTTGTATTACATTAGCACACAGAAAAATGCCATGCAAGACTTTTTTCTCCATCAAGAACAACTTCAATATTAGAACCTAGTCTTGAGCTTTCCAAACAATGTAGACAACTCACTCTACAGTAAACGTAAATTAGAAAAAAGGAAAAAACAATCATTGCAAGAAAAGAGAAAAATCAAAAAAAGCAAGTCCCAAGGTTCAACCAGTGAAATAGAAATAAAATGAGGTGCTGGTACATATGGGTTTTGGGTACGTAAAATGTCCGTGAAGAAACTGCCATTCTCTGCCATCTCCCTCTGTTGGAAAAGTCACCTGAAGCTGTAAAATGCAGTCAGACTTAAAAATCCTTAGTACTGTAAACTCTACAAGGGCATGCAGACATCCTTAGTACCAGGTGTCTTCAAAATCAATAACAAAACATCTTCCATGAGAAGTAGGAAAATCATAGCAGGTAGCTTTTTCTGAATTTAAACAAACCTTCTTTCATTCCAAAACTGACAGCTTCCATCTTTCCCAGCCCTGAGATAAGATGGAGATTTCTGATCCAGAAAGATGCAATTCCCCAATGAAATTATTTTAATTAGTGCAAAAGGAAAGGTTCCTATGGAAGGCGCAAGCCTTTGTTCCCCCCAGTTTCCCAGAACTTCAGCTAAATAGCTATCAGGTTACTTTACAGAACAACTTAAACAGCAGCTGACAGAGGCAGTAAGATGTGGTCCTGTTCTTCAACTCAACATCTGAACTGCAAAACTGTGAACAGCAAAAGGAGAAGGGAAGTAGAAAATTCAACAGGATGAAAGCAAAGGTTGAAGCTTCATTTTTATGAAACTCAGTCTACAAACACTGCTAAATACAGATATGTAAGCTTTTATCCCCTTTTTCAAAGCTATTTAAAAGGCAACTATCATTCATAAACTCTTCTGAAATCCTCCCTTCTAATTTCTAAAAAAACCCCAAACCAACAAACTCCACAAAAAATCCAACACGTACGAAGACAACAATTCTAAAACCACCATCTTCTATAAGATGGGCACCCTTTCTCTATATGCAAAATCACAAAAGATATAAAAAACTTATCTCCATGAGCACTGCAGCAGGCAGCTGTGAACTCAGCAGATCTGCAGAAAATAACCCAAAGTTTTTATCAGATCAAATGCTGAAACTAAGCCAATAAATACTGAATACACTGTATAAAAAGGGAAGGTTCATGCAATATGTAAATTATCCCCATTCAAAGTACTAATAAAGCTTATTTTAATCTTGTGTGATGTTTTAGTACTTTCCTTCCAGATAGACCACTTATAAGCTAAAGAAAACATACAGAGCTAGAAAGCATGACCAGTGAAAAAAATGGGTAGTTGTTATGGCTAGATGGAAGTTTAGTGAGTGACCTTGTTATAGTTACCAGACAATATGGAAATACATACAAGGGTGTAAAACAGAGAACAGTGAATTGTTCAACAGATCTTTGAGCTTTAAGACAAAGCATGGCAGTCTTTAAGAGCAATCAGTGTGACTTAGACTGGTGTATAGGAAGCCATGTGTAGCCTTACCATTTCACTGCAGTTATTTAGGCAACATAACCAAACCATTAAGAATGGATGAAGTATGGGTTATCTTGCCCTACATCATGAGGAACAATAAGGAGGCCTTCCTTCCAAATCCTGTCACATCATGTGAAATGTAAAATCAGAGAACAGAAGAGATTAAATAATTTCATTCTACCTTACACCAAAAGAAAGATATGTATGTATGTATGTATGTATTCTCCCATGGTGTAACAGATACACATATTTTTAACTACTGCCAACACAAAGCAGTACAGCAACTTGATTTATTACATGCAGATTCTTCTGCATTGTTGCTAAACAGTACACTGGTCCAAAGTTACTAAAATACTTAAAAAACTATACATTATGTAAACAAAACATAAATAAGACAGCATAGTTCTTTGTACATATTATTTAGTACAGGTTTTTAGGAGTTCAGGAATATGTACAATTCTATACTGTAGATTGCATTTTTACAATGCATAATTTTTTTTTTAAAGAAACAAGTCAAAAATTAATTTGACAAATAAAAAGGATCTACATACTGTCATAAACACACTGGCAAACAGTCTGTAGTGTAAGATGGGACATGTGCAAATGGTGAGATTTCTCCAAATTGTTAAATGAGTTAATTGGTCATCTCTGAGCCTTTTACTAGAGAACTTTCTGAAAACTTCTGACAAACTAAAATTTTTCTTTCTCCACATCCCCACAGGTAAACACGTAAGAACTGTAACCTTGTTAATATTGAGTAAATCAGTTACTTAGAACATTGTAAGAAATTATTCAATAGTCAACAACTTCCAAAGTTTGAAGAATGCCCCAGAATTGCAAAGTGGCTCATTTGCAGTAAATTCAGGGTGCAGCTTTGTCAGGTTTATCAAGGCAAGGTGACTGAGATGCAGGGAAGACCGCAGTAGCACTTCTGCTTGTGGAACTAACAACAGGAAGCAGTGATGAAGACAGGGAAGGAACTTTTGGTGCTGAAGTATTTAGAGAATTCAGTATGGCTCCCTCTGGACTGACCAACAGTTTTTTTATAGAACCATCTAGCTGAAACACTGATGCGTTGCTTGGTAAATGAGAATTTGGAGGATGAACAGCAGAAACAGAAGATGTAGCTACATTAATGGGAGACTTTGTCACTGAAGATACAGACAGAGTTACTGCAGACAGTGGAGTACATGAGCTAGCTGGAGTACTAAATATCTGGGGTGTTGCATGTACGATGGGTAAAGCATCTGCAGCTCCAAAAGAGTTCACAATTTTTGTAGAGCTTTTCAAAGGATGTTTTGGTATTTGCCAACTTAATGAATGACTTGGTGCTAGGATGATTTTTGAGGTTATTGGATTAACAGTAGGTACACCTTGAGGCTCTTGACCATGGTTAATTGTTAAAGGAGTCTGTTTTGTATTACAGGAGAGAAGAAGAACATGGCTGCCAGCTCCAAGGCCTTGTAGTGGAACAACAAAACGAGTACCATTAACCATTATATGAGTTCCAGGTGCCAAAGGCATACAAGTGTTAATGACTATTTTCTGTAGAGTGGAAGGTTCATTCAATGGAATTCCTCCTGTTTTGCTTGTTACAGGGGGTGAAGCTTCAGACATCTGAATGGCAGAAGCACAAGCATAATCATGACTTTGTTTCTCTATACTGGGAGGCACCTGCTGGCATTGTAGGGTGGAAAGACTGGGAAAACTAATTACTTCACCTGTAATTGGTGACGGAGGGGGCAACACACTCTGAGGTTTGTGAATACCTGCATGATTTGACATAGCAGCTGAAATTCCTGATGACTGAAACTGAACCAGTGTAGGCAACTGTCTTTTTGGTACTGGAAGAGGAGCTGGAACTGCTGCCAACTGAGGAACTGTACGTAACACCTTGTGGGGGGTGGCTGCAGGTCCAGGCAAGCTAATGACAGGAAATTGCAGAGCAGACGTGAAGTTCTGTGGAGATACTGTTGGCTGTGTTGAAATCAGCACAGATGAAGCAAGATGTCCTGTCTTCACAGTTGATATACCCACAGTATTTCCAATATTTGATGTACAAAGTCGATTACCCAGAACTGGCCTTATTCTTGAGGGATCAGTGCCACCAATCAAGACAGTAGGCTGCACCCCAGAGGAAGTTCCACTTGATGTTACTGAAACAGATTCAATTTGTGCATTTGCTGTTGTCACCGTAAAGGCATTTTCAGCTTTTGTTGCAACACCTACAGATTCATTAGCTGACATAGCAAAACTTGGAACAGGAACCACAGTACTACTTGTCAAGGATGGGGCCGAGGCTGTCCTCTTCTTGTCTTCTCCTTTAGAAATGCCAGAGTGCAATATATTAACTGGTACAGCCTCCTGTGCATTGCCTTTAGTATTTACAATGGTCTGACCTATATTTAGTCCAATTTTCACATCTTTTACTTGAGCAATAGTTGGTGATGAGTTTATTCTTATTGGTGCTCCTACTGTAGATGGGATCAAAACCAACTGTGGTTGCTCTATGGCATTAACAAAGGTTTTGGTCAGGGAAGAAGGAAGGTTCTGTTTCAATGACTCTGCAACTAGATTGGTAGTTGATGGGCCACTGGCAATTTGT
Source organism: Pyrgilauda ruficollis (assembly GCF_017590135.1). NCBI lineage: Eukaryota > Metazoa > Chordata > Aves > Passeriformes > Passeridae > Pyrgilauda > Pyrgilauda ruficollis. The sequence goes on from NW_024529266.1 coordinate 4,696,450, forward strand.
GTGTTAATGAAAACCAGCTTCTGAGCATTAACAGCAGTGGATGCTGGACAGGGTATAATATTGACCCCTGATGCCCCAGAGGGAGACAAAATTGGTGGATTTGTGATTAATGTAAATTTCTGGACTGGAGTAGCACTGATTAACTCTCCATTTGTTGCAGAATTTGACTCAGATTGTGTAAAAGATTTTGTTTTCACTTGAGTATCCCCTTTATGCTGCACAGAAGAATTTGGAATTTTGACAATATTACTTTGTCCAATGCTAGTGACACTAACAAGGCTGTTTGGAGCTGCTGACACCAAATTGCTAGCTAATGGAATGGAGGATAAAGAAGAAGACACATGGCAGGAGTCCTCTCTTACTCCACACAAAGAGTCCCAAACAGCTGGCTGCTGTAGTGTGAATTTGGTATTTTTCTCCATTGCTTGTGTAAAATCAGCAGGGGAAGCTGGAATGTTAACAGAAGAAGTTGTTGAGGGGGCAAACCCAGAAGGAGATGATTGTCCAGCATGTGGGAGATCAGATGTGGCTGCTGCTACAAATGGAAGACTAGAGCATGATACTGCTGTGGTTTTTGGCACAAGAAAGCCCTGAAGTTGAGACGCATAACTGAAACCTGAACTAGGACATAAACTACTAGATGAAATCTGGTCTGGGTTCGTTTGCACTTTAACAATTCCAGTGTTTCCACCTCGTGTTGTGACCAGGATAGATTGTGATTCTCTTACACACACTGTCTTTAGCTCTTGCTTAGTTTCAATGGAGTCAGTTTGCTGCTGTGATGCTAAACTGTGAGAGGCAGAATGAGTGTTTGTAGATGCACTTAATGCTGTTGGTGTCAAGGATTGGCTAGCTGTGGAAAGAGTAGGTGAAGCCAAACACACAGGCAATGTAGCGGTCGAAACTGTAGTCTTGAATTTGTCACTTTCACTTTGGCTTACCTTAATTATTGATAAGTTATCTGCTGAAGTTACACTAGACAATGGTTGTGTAGTGTTCATGGGACCAGTCACTTGTGATGAGTGGGTAGTATTCTTGCTAAAAAACGTAGTGGGTGACTGAGTGTCATTTGCAGGGCTTGTCACCAGAACAGGTGTTAAAGAAACACTGACGTTTGGCATTTTTGGTAAAGATGTACAGTACATCTCAAATGACTTTTGTTGTAGTGACTGAATATCCTTGGACACAATTTTTTCCTCCTTCTCCTGAAGAAGAAAATTCTTAGGTAAAATAAGAACTTGTTGCATGACTTTTTCTCCATTTTTAGGGTCAATCATAGCTTGCATTTGAATTTTCACTGAGCTGTTGGGAACATCTATTGGTACACAGTGGCCATTTGGCATTTTGTATACCATTTGTAAAGCAGTCTTTGAACTGGCCTGGCAGGGCAATGCTGGTTTGATCAGTGATGATTCCAAAGGTGGTAAAACCGACTTTTCAGAAGTAGATACGTTCATGCCTGCAGGAGGCAACAGTTGATTTGTTAAGGTCACTTTGTTCCCAGTATTCTTGGCAAGCAAGGCCTGGATAGGTTTGGTCCCTTTCAGAAAGTTTGATACTGATGTTGCAGGATCTGTCAAGGAAAGCAACTCTAGAGTTGACCCTTCAAATTGTTTCAGCTCAGTCAAGCAACTATCCAACTGCAGGCTACTTTCTGGACTATGGACCACAGCCTCATTAGTGCTCAGTTTAACTTTCTTCCTTGGAGAAAGTTCATTAGTGCTTTGATCCAGACAACTATTTTGCTTGAACTGTCGTTTAATGCATTTAGGCAGTGTCTTCTGTATCTCTTTAGAAGCTGATTCTTTTTTCAGAATTCTGTTTTTTCCTGCAGGTAAATTCATCTCTAATAGTTTCATTTCATCTGGAAGGAACATTAAAACAGAAACTGTGTTTTACATGTTTGTAACTGATACCCCTATAAAACAGTTTTACAGAGTCTCACTAAAGGCAATATACTAGTTTGCAAGAGTAAAGTTATGTGGAAGGAAATGTCTAATTTTTTAAAGGCATCTGTTCAAGGACCTTTGCTATACAAAAAGGGGGTAACAAGGAAAGGAGGAAGTAATAAACAAGAACATACATGAACAGAAACCTGACCAGCAATGGGAGACAGTGAGGAAAACCAAGCCTGGTCAGTTAGATTAATTGAATACAGTACGTGAAAGCATGAAAATGTGTATTTTGACAAGGTTATCTTGAGGGCAAAAAGGGGAAAAGCCAGGAAAAAAATATACAGAGACACAGATCCAACCAAACAAAAATGGAGACAATGTCAAGAAACAACTTCACCAATCACACCAATTAATGGGCTATCAGGAAACTGTAGAGGCCTCTCGCAGAAAGATAACTTTCTGAACCTAATATGATTATAAAACAGGGGAGATCCTGGAGAAGGAGCCAGGACGGGTAAGGGAAGGTACAGCTGTACAACCCATATAAGAAATGTGCACAGGTAAGGGGAGCTGCAAGGACAGCTGCAAAAAGTTACAGCCTGTGGGCCTAGTGCCAGCTGCTGGGGGGTGAGTGTCTGTATCCTCCCCAAATCCAGTGAGTGTGTATTCACTGATAAACTTCAAGCTAGACTAGCTGGTGAGCAGGAGGGCCTGGGGGTCTGGACAGGCCTAACAGGTGGATTTGCAAGTAGGAGACGCCTGTGCGATGAAGATGTGAATGACGCGTTTCACACTGAGCATCAAGCTGGACTAGCCAGTGAGCAGGGGATGCATGAAGTGGTAAGAGGGCTGAGGAGGGCCAAGTGGACAGAAGGGCCATGCATTGAGGTTTTCACTGCATGGGGCTGCAGGAGGTCCTCTTTGAGGAGAGAGGCCAGGAACTGCCTTGTGCCAGACACAGCTGGCTCCAAAACAAATCCACTGCAGAACATGGCTGAGCCTGTCAGCCAAGCTGGCGATGTCTCATGGACAATGCTTTGCAGAAGCATGTGACAGAATGGACTGAGGAAAAAACATAGAAACACAATTCTGTAGACACCAAGGTCAGCAAAGAAGGAGGGGTAAGAGATGTCCCAGGCACTGGAATGGAATGGATTCCCCTGTAACTCAGTAAGACCCCTAATCAAGCAGGTTTACCTGCTCCCACGGAGGACCATCCTGGAACAGGTATGTACATTGCAGATGCTTGAGGACCCCATTCTACTGCAGGTGAGTAGAATGCCTTGAAGGAAGTTGCAGCCCATGAAGAGCTCACACTGAAGCAGGTTCCTGACAAGAACTGTGGCACATGGGAGATCCACACTAGTATAGTCTTATGCTGAAAAACTCTAGCCTATGGAGAGGACCCACAATGGTGCAGTTTGCAAAGCCCTGAATTCCTTAAGGGGGACCTCACACTGGAGCAGGGATGAAGAAGGAGCAGAAGGGACTAACTGTTATGAACTGACCTCAATCCCCAGATTCCATCCTTCCTATGATATTTGACAAGGTATGAGGTGGAAGAATTGGGAATGAAGATAAGCCTTGGAAGAAGGTGGATATGTGAAAGGGAGGGGTTTAGGTTTCGTATTTGTTTCTCACCATTCTACTCTATTCTTAATTGACAACAAATTAAATTAATTCTCTTGAAGTGAGTCTATTTTGACTGTGACAGTAACTGGTGAGTGATCTCCCTTATCTCTATCTTGACTGTTAAGCTTTTCCGTATTGTTTTCTCTCCCTAGCCTCTTAAGGAAGGGGGAGTAACAGCAGCAGGGCAAGCATCTGGCAGCCGGCCAAGGTCAACCCACCACAAAAGTAAATTCCACACAGATCTACTATGTTATCACAGATATAGTTAAGCACAAAAAATGGCAAACACTTCAATAAAGCACAATTTTCATATTGGTCATATTTGCCCTCTTTAACTCTACATTTGACAGATATGCACCACAAGCCATTTTCATATTATCAGTGGTACAGTTAAGGTAAAAAGTAGGACTCAAAGTCACATGGAAAAATCAGGTTCCCAAATGAACTCAATTCAGCTCCTGAATCAAGTTCAAGCTACTGAATTCTAGTATATGCTTACCATTGTCTGAGAGATCTTTTTTGGGAACTTCTATATGTTCTGCAGACTCTGATGATTTACCGCATACTACCGCAAAAGATTCTTTGCCAGAATCAACTTCACTTTCATCATTACTCCACAATTCTCTGGTAAATTTATCATGGTCTGGATGTCTTTTAAAGTCATCATAGTCCTTCTTCAATCTAGACCTTAAAAATAACAAAACTAACTTTACTAAAAAACCACACTTTTAAACATTTTTATTTGTATTTGCTGCCAAACAAAAAGTTGGTGTAGATTGCCTGTGCCCTTCAAATAATTACAGTGTAGCCCTGTCTGCAAGTCTCCAAAACCAGAAAATGTGAAATGAGAGCAATGTCCCTTTACCAAAGCTGAATTCTATTTCATTAAGTCCTCTAACAAAAAAAAGAAAAAAGACTTAGTCAGATGACCATCACTGCTTTACTGCATCCATATTCCTTTCCCTCCTTCATCTTTCATGTGACAAATATACCTGTATGGACTTGAGTATTAACTGTAAAAAGCTTGAAGGCAACCCCAAGAAGAGAATTAAGTAAATATAGTTTTTCTTAAACACATCATGCCTCTGGCTCAGCTATGAGACTGCAACGTAAGTTTCTTCTTAAGAACACTTTCTTATCTCTGGCCCATTAGAACAGCTGCCGCTATCAGTTCCATAGGTTCACACTCCTCTAAAGAATGTGCACATGACAGAAATACATAGGTACTTCACTCATTTGAACACCATTCATAAACACATCTACTTACCTTGATAGTGCTAACCTGTACATGTTTTCATTGTCCCTTCTTCTAAACCGTTGTTTACACGGGATGTAGTGGCTATTTTAGTGTACAAATACATTGAACTTCAGGATTCAGCTGGTGCTAACCAACACAATGCCCAGAAGGATTATTTAGGAAATGAATAAATAGATTATAGCAATTAACACCTTGTGTGGAATAGAATCTAGACTATTCCGGACCTAACCCTTACGACAGTAACAGTAAGATCTTAAATTTACTCATTGTTCTGCATTAGTATAACAGTAGTTTGCACTGAATGCAGCAATGGCTAGCTGCTCTCTATGAGATGTATAGGGAGGAGCCATAAATGATGTCACAGCTGGTAGGGCATGAGCCTCACCAGTCAGCAAGCTATTCCACTCCCCCTGAATGTGGCCACAGGGCAGGCCTAGGGATAGTAACTGGCTTCAACCAAGAGCCCAGATCCACAAGCAAGTTCCTGGTGCTGAGGCAGGTCTGAGATCAAACTGGAAAGTCAATTCAAAGTTTAAGATCAGGACCAGGTGCAGTAATGGCTGCCAGGGTCAGGACCCAGCTGAGTGATTTCTGGGCAGCTCCACAGTGATGATGCAGGTAGAAGGTCAGTCTGCAGGTCAGTCTAGATGAGTAGGATCCATGGCCAGGCACAGTAACTGCTGCAGGTGAGCTGGAAACTGATACACCCCCAGCAGAGACTGAAGACTACAGAATGACCTGAAATGGGATCCTGGGCCCATGGACAGGTGGTGTAGATAGAGAGCCAGGTGGGGCTTCTAAGGGTCAGTGAGATCTAGTAGTTTACTCCCAGCTTTGACACTCTCACTGAGAGCAGACATTGAAGCCTGTATGAAGATGTAGTGTGAACAATACTTCAACTCTGCCATGAGGATTTTGAGCTTGAAGTCTAGGTGTAGAACAACCATAGGAGCACACTAGGGAACTACTACTGTACTGAAGTTTGTGGATGTATAAAATTTCCATTTTCCTTTGAGGACCTTCTGCTGTGAGACCAGTGGACAATTGTAATCAGTGGGCACAAGTAACTTTCTCTTTTAAACCTTGCTGCTATTCAAATACAATTCAACATTATACTCTGTCATAATCTTGAAAAGACCAGAAGACCTTTCAGAAGGGAAAGAAAAGGATTTTGATCATAAAGTTTGCTCCTACTAGTTAAAGACAATTATAGAGGAAGGAAGGAAAAGTCCAGACTCTCATTCAATACTGTGGCATCTGGAGGAAGAAGTGTTGCCCAGCCCTTCACAGCTTAGAAATTAAGCACTGTTATTCAACTAGTAGATGTTAGTACCTTGCTGAGACGCCCTGTAGACAGAGCAGCTGCAGTGAGACTTATGGGGGAACTGCTGTTTACACCATTTTAGCAAATTTTGCTCAACTGCTTTTTCCCTTCTACATGACACCTTTCTTCACCACTGTCACTGGTGCTACACAACTGCCTAGCAGCTGCATAATGAGTCAGACCAAGACAGTGACCACCTAGAATCTCCCATCCATCTTTCTTTTCTCCCCATGATTTGTAAACATCATTCTTCAGATGGACCTGGTCCCTGGTATGCTATGTGTATGTCCAGTTATGTAATGGAAATACTCAGGCTTTTCTTGTTGAATAAATGAGGGCTACAGACTAAAACATTCATACTGAAAACACAAGTTGTATTCAGTTAATTTCTGAAGTTATCTTGCACTCCAAGTGCATGCTTCTCTAGCTACCAGCACACACATACATAAGATCTCAACTACCCTGTTTCAGACTAAAATTTACTCCTATCAATCACAGTTCATGTATAGCATTTAATACACTTTGTATGACTGTTCTGTGTTCTATAACCACATTGATGCAACACTGGCAACCAGAAGCTGGAAGCCACTGTGCTCCTAGAAAGTTATCATCTTCTTGCCATTACAGAAACTTGGTGGGATGTGACTGGAGTGTGACTATTGATGGCTACAGGCTCTCCAGAAGAGACAGGTGAGGAGAGAGGCAGAGGGGTCACCCTCTACATCAGGAGGTAGACTGAGTGTGAAGAGCTGTCTCTGAAGAGTAGCCACGAGCAGGTCAAAAGCCTGTGGGTAAGGATCAGGGACCAAAGCAACAAAGGGAACCTTGTGGATGGTTTTAAGTACAGACCCCTGATCAAAGGTACCCTATTGATGAAGCCTTTTTCCTCCAGCTACAGGAGGCATCATGCTCACAGGCTCTTTTCCTGCTGGGGCACTTCAACCATCCTAAAATCTGCTGGGAAAGCAGCACAGTAAGCTGCAGGCAAGCCAGGAGACTCTTGGAAAGCATGAGGGATACCTTCCGGAGCAAAGGAACAGACAGCAGCCCTACCAGAGGGGATACAATCCTGGATCTGATGGACACCAGTGGAAGTGAGCTGATCTTGAACATCAGGGTTGGAGGGAGTCTGAGCTGCAGTGATCACACATTGCTGGAGGAGTCTGCAGTCCTGAGGGGTATGGGCAGGCAGGAATAAAGTTAGGCCCCTTAACTTTAGGAAAGCAGACTTCCAGCTCTTCAAGGAGATAGCCAGAGAGAGCCACTGGGAGACTTCCCTCAGGGACAAGGGAATGGAACAGAGCTGGCTTTAAGGAAGTCTTCCACCGAGGGCAAGAGCTGGCAATCCCCAGGAGCAAGAAACTGGGCAAGAAACGCAAGGGAACAGCAGGGCTGAGTAGGGAATTGCTAATCAGACTGAAGGGAAAAAAGCAAATGGACAGGCCATTGAAGCTAGGATTGGTGGCCCAGAAAGAGCTTGAAGAGACCTTGAAGAGATCAAGTTTGGTTGTGCAGGGTCAGGGTGAGAAAGTCCAAAGCAAAACTGGAATTGATCTTGGCAAAGAACACAGGAAGGGCTTCTACAGGCACATTAACCACAAAAGGAAGGCCAAAGAAGGTGACTCCCTCTGATAAATAAGGGTGGAAATTGGTAACAGTGAATAAGGAGAAGGCTGAGGTACTCAACATCGTGTTGCTTCAGTCTTCAAGGGCAACACTTCTTCCCACATCTTCTGAGAGGATAGACAGTAGGAGAGGGACTGGGGGAACAAAGTCCTTCTCACTGTAAGTAAAGATTAGATTCATGTCTGCCTAAGGAACATGAGTGTACAGAGGTCTGTGCAGCCCAATGAGATGCTAAGCAGAGTCCTGAAGGAATGGCTGATGTATTTGCCAAGCTGTTCTCCACGATATTTGAAAATGTCTCGGAAGTCAGGTGAAATCCTGGGTAATATGAAAGAGGAAAACATTGTACCCATCTTCAAAAAAGAGTAGAAAGGAGGACTCTGGGAAGTACCAGCCTGTGAGCCTCACCTCTGTGTCTGGGAAGATCATGGAATAGACCCTCCCAGAAACTATGTTAAGGCACACATAGGACGGGGAGTTGATTTGGGACAGCCAGCACAGCTACACCAAGGACAGTACTGCTAGACCAACCCAGTGACCTTCTGTGGTGGGGTGACTGCATCAGTGGGCAAGGGAAGGGAGACAGATGTCATATATCTGGACATTTGTAAAGCCTTTGACACAAGCCCCTACAATATCCTCTTTCTAGAATGGAAGGGGATGGATTTGTTGGGTGGATTGTTAGCTGGATGAGAAATTGGCTGGATGGTGGCATCCAGAGGGTTGTGGTCAATGCACATCAGTGACAAGTGGTGTGCCTCAGAAGTCCATATGGGGACCAGTGTTATTTAATATTTTCATTATGACATAGACAAACGGATTGAATGCACCCTCAGCAAATTTGCAGATGACACCAAGATCAGTGATATGGTTGGCGCACCTGAAACATGGGATGTTTTCCAGAAGGCTCTGGAAAAGCTTGAGAAGTGGATCCTTAAGAATCTTATAAGGTTTAACAAAGGGTACAGGTTTTGGCTGTAGTACAGTGAATCTCCACATCTGGCTAGTATGGGGCTGTGTTTTGGGTTTGTGCTGAACTCAGGGTTGATAATACAGATGTTTTTGTTATTGCTTGTCAGGGCTTGCACAGAGCCAAGGACGTTTCCGCTTTTGGTACTGCCACACTGGGGAGAGAACTGGGGGTGCTCAGGAGCTCAGGAGGAGACACAGCCAGGAGAGCTGACCCAAACTGACCAAAGGGATATTCCAGACCATGTGGCATCATGCTCATCACGCTCAGTGTATCAAAGAAGGTGAAGAGGGCTGGGGGGAAGGGCATTTGGAGCAATGGTGTTTTTCTTCCCAAGTCACTATTATGTGCGATGGGGCCCTGCTCTCCTGAAGCTGTCTGAACACCTGCCTGCCCATGGGAAGCACTGAATTAATCCCATGTTTTACTTTCCTTGTGTGTGCGGCTTCTGCTCTCCCTTTTAAACTGTTTTTATCTCAACCCCTGAGCTCTTCAGCTTTTACCCTTACAATTCTCTCCCCAACCCCACTGGTGGGAGAGTAAGTGAGAGGCTGTGGGGGTTTGGCTGCTGGCTGGGATCAAACTATGACACAAAACCAAGTGCAAGGCACCGCATCTGGATTGCGGCAACCCCTGGTACAAGCACAGGCTGGGATGAACAGATCAGAGCAGCCCTGCTGAGAAGGATTTGGGTGTCCTGGGCGATGAGAGGCTGGACATGACCCAGAAAGGTGCACTGGCATCCCAGAAAGCCAAACGTGTCCTGGGCTGCAGCCAAAGCAGCGTGGGCAGCAGGGCCAGGGAGGGGATTCTGCCCCTCTGCTCTGCTCAGACCCCACCTGCAGGGCTGCATCAGCTCTGGGGTCCCAGCACAGGAAGGACATGGAACTGCTGGAGTGAGTCCAGAGGAGGCCACCAAGATGATCAGAGGGACAGAGCACCTTGCCTGTGCAGAAAGACTGAGAGAGATTGGTCAGCCTGGAAAAGAGGCAGCTTCGGGGAAACCTAATTGCAGCCTTCTAGTACGTGAAGGGAGCCTTCAAAAAAGGAAGGGAGAGAGACTTGTTCAAGAACTTGTAGTGAGAAAAGGGGCAATGGCTTCAAATTGAAAGAGAGTAGGTTTGGATTAGAAATTGGGAAGAAATTCTGAATGATGAGGCACTGGAACAGGTTGTCCAGAGAAGTTGTTGAAGCCTTATTCCTGGAAGGCCAGATTAGTTGGGGTTTTGTGGAACTTCATTTACAAAAGGTGCCCCTGCCCAGGGGGTTGGAACTGGGTGATCTTTAAGGTCCCGTCTAATCCAAACCATTCTATGATTCTGTAATTTGACAGACAAGAATACTGAGCACCAAACCATTCCACAACAGAACTTACAAAAAGGGTATAATTGTAAACTTCACATACTGGAAAACTAAATTCTTGCTGACAGTAATACTATCTGCCATGTCTCCAGAAGGATTCTAAATTGCGGAAGACAGGAAGAAATTAACAGTTAGAGAAAATGAACAGGAAATAGAAGAGAAAGGAATAGGAAAAACCCATAACTTGTATTTGGGTCCATTATTGAAAGCAAAATATTCAACAATATCCCAAATTTCCAAACAAGAATTTTAATTCATGGATGATATTCACAAAATGAGCTACTGAGGAACCAATGTAATATCTTTGGTGTTATGTTTTTGTGTTTTTTTAAACATAACACCTTTTACACTTTCCAGTATAAACTCTGCACCACAAAACAGTGTAACTTGCTTCCTTCACACTCAACATTTAAGAAGCCTCTTTTCCTATCCTTTGTCACAGAGTTCAAGCCTTTAATCATTCCTTGCTTTTTAATTGTCTACATGGCAAAACTAAGCTGCAATTATAGCAACAGCTGTATGGTTAAGAGGTAAGAATGGCACCGAGCTTCAAGACAGTATCTAATCTCTCCATGATTTATAATCAGAGTAGTACCTTCAACGTTACTAATACTTTCACTTTACTAGATTTAAACCTGTCACTACTTCACTCATATTCCTCTGACATACTTCTTTCCAGATGCACTTCTAATTTACTGCGTTACAATGACCTCAAAACAATGCTTCAAGAATTGCTCTGTGGAGAATTCATTAAGAGTTAATTTAGGTAGCTTTACATAGTAAATAGTCAGAGTATTCTAAGAAGCCCAATATAGTTCTCTAGAGAAAGGTTTTTAGCATTTCTTAACCAAATAAGCAGAAACACAAATCCTAGCTGTCTTGCAATATACTATTGATCAGCATGCTTAAGGATTCTAGAGTGTTTTAGAGGAAAAAAACACTACCAGGTTAAGCTCAAATTTTTTTTGAGAAGTAACTCTGGAATGTAAGATACTTCTTCCAACTAAAGTATTGCCAGGGCCTCACTCCTCTCCTCAAAGTATTTTAATTTTATTTATTTAAGAAGCTAACTTATTGATCAGTATTTAAAATGTAAATTTGGTTCTGTTTTTCATCCCATGCACCACTGTTGAAAAAAAAAGAGCAGGTAATTACCTGTTTCTTTGAAATGCTTTAATTAGCTTTGGTTCCCATGGTAACAGTTCATTAAGCAGTCGTAACAATGTACCATGCAATTCCTTTACTGCTTGCTTCCGGTGGAACCATCTTCCCTGAAAACATAAATTCCATTTATTTATCATTGCATTAGACCTAAATCTTGTTAGTTTGCACTAGTACTACAATAATCCTGGTACACAGATATAGCATATGAGGAAAACAGCTGGAAGAAAAATTAGAAACTTCCAGAGTTACATCTACCCTTCCAGAGTTACACCTACCTAGGACATTGTTACTTTTATTTTAATACTACAGAGGGATAATGTCCTAGTTGGAAAAGTAATACTGCAAGGACGCTCACTTTTTACAGGTCAAAATTAAAATTGAAACAGGATTCTACAAATACACCATGCACTTAAAATTACTTAAATGAGTAACTAACATGGGTAGTAATCCACTCAGTTCAGGGAAATCAACCATCAAAACTTTCAAGGATAAAAATCCCAACGTTTTTCTGTTACATTTTATTTAAAGTTCTGGAAAAAAGCTTTTTTTAAAAGAGAAGTTTAGCAAATTTGCTTTATGAAGCAACAGACTACGCAGCAAAGCCCAATTTTCCAACATAAAATTCTTTAAGCTTTTAATTCAAACATATAATTAAAAGTTTTATTTTCAAAACTGATATATGCAATCTTATATTCATGTTTTCATAAATCTAGAAAGTCTGAATAAGGAGAGAAGACATTGGGAAATGACAACCATGCTGGCCATGGTGCTGCAGAAAACACCCCTTAACACCCATCCGTACCCTTTGTACATATTTCTTCCCCAAACTTTATTCTGTAGTTCATTGCATAAAAGACTGAACAATGCATATATATGTAACTGTTATAAAAGAGATGTGGTATAGTCCTTCTGCCACTCTACCAACTCTGTGCATTTTATATAAAAGAAGATTTTAGCTCTTGACTGGTCAGAGAAGATGTAAAACAATAAAGCAATTATAGTTCTGCAAGAAAAAAAAGCAAGATTTGAGAACTTACTTATTTCACATACATATTTAGCTTTTGATAGTGAACATATCCTTCACAGCTTCCTGTGGTCTAGCACACCAAGAAAGGTAAGACAGGAAAATCAGGATAAAGCTTGTCACAGCTGCCTTTCAGCAGTCTACAAGAATGATCTTCCTAAGGACTTTGCACAATTTCTTTCTACACATTTCAGGAGATCTCTCCAATGAACAGCAAGATCACTCATCTTGAATGCTTGTTTGAAGACCAGGTATCTATTTTTTTATGGATAATCATGTACATGTTACATAACAAAACAAACAGTTACCTTCATTCTTCAATTAAAATTAAAAAAGCAAAGATTTTGTAGGATCATTATGCCACATTACCACATAATGACCAGGTTGAACACACAGACAAGCCAGTAAACTGAATTATAATTTCCTTCACTTGTGGCCAGTCACATGCACAAAACCTGTCACTAATCACTACAACAAAAACCAGACCTTGTGCATACTGTAGTCTACCAGGGCATTTGGTATCATCTCTTAAAGTCAGCACTCAACAGAATTAATTGTTAACATACAAAAGAATATTGCATGCACAGATTTATTTTTCTTGTAAGGTAAACAAAACATTTTGCAGACTGTTTTAAAATAATGTATTTATATACTACAGAGCATTAGTGCATTGTCTCAAAACAAAAACCAAATAGCAAAAATAAACAATGCTACTACTATAGTGAAATAGAAATGCTGTACATGTAGTTGATATAGCAAAGAAAATGTGAGAAAATGTAATATTAAAAAGATATGAAAAAACACTGAAAGTAAAAACTCCAAGAAATTATTAATTTCTGAGCCTAATTTGTCTTTAAATAAGGCTAAGATCTTGCCTTAAGTAGGAAAAAAAAGAGTATTTATGAGAAAGATAAGTATCAGCTGATCACTAAATAAATTTGAAGCAGTAACCGCTAGGCAGCCAACACATGCATAATGTTTAGTCAAGAACAGACTTTGAGACTTTACTGACTTCATTAATACTTCACAGAAAAACAAATATATTACTTTTCTCTCTGCTTACAAAAACAAACATAAAAAGCTAGCCAATTCTTGCCCCCTAATTCTACAGGATTGGCAGCTCTAGTTGGAGACCTGTCTCTAGTGGTGTCCCCAAGGATTCAGTACTGGTCCAGTATGGTTTAACTTGTTCATCAGTGACTTGGATGAAGGGGCAGATGCCTCCTCAGTGAGCTCACCAATGACACAAAGCTGTAAGCAGTGGCCAATACCCCAGAGAGCTGTGCTATCCTTCAGAATGACCTCAACAGGGTGGAGAAACAGGCAAAGAGGAACAATGTTTCCAAGTAATTTCAATGAAAATTTTATAGCAACATAATTTATAAAAACATAGATTAATTATTTCCCTTTGTCCCAATTACTTATTTTTCTCAGTAGGGTTTTAGAATTGACAATAAACCTGTTAATGCAAGCATGAAAAAATTTTAGCCATGAGAAGATTTTTTTTTTCCTCAGAAGTAGTCACAACAGCAGAGTATAGGCCAAAAAAAGGCTGGAAAAAAAAAAAAAAAAAAACAAAAAAAAAAACAACCCTTCTCTTTTAAATTATTGTGGTTTAGTTGATTTTCTGTGCAAACACATAAATGCTAGATGTTATTATACCTTAAATATTAAACAGTAAAAAGAGACATTAAAAACATTTATATAATCTTAAAATCCATCACAACAAAATTTAACATTTCTTTTCATATGCAATTTGATTCTCAAACACAGTCCTTGTTTGTCTTTTATTCAGAGGGGGAAAGGCAAATCAATAACTGATAAAGCTATGACTTAACTCCCTATTACATAGCTGCCCACTAATTTCTATAGATAATACACTTGTTTTCACAAATATGTGTGTTCTAAATTCTCAAAAATACCAAATGATATATTATGAGAGTTTAGCTACAAACTGATGATTAGGAGGTTCAGGCTGGACCTCCAAAGGCATGTTCATCAGAAACATACAGCATTTCTTCCCTGGGAAAAGATGCCAACCCCCACCTGGCTACACACTCCTTTCAGGCAGCTGCGGTTCCTCCTGAGCCTCCATTTCTTCAGGCTCAACACCCCCAGGTCCCTCAGCTGCTTCTTACAAGATTTATGTTTCAGACATTTCACCAGCTCCACTGCCTTCTGTGGTCTCAGTTCAGCACCAAAATGTCCTTCTTGTAGTGAGAGGCCCAGAACTGAACACAGAATTTGAGGTGTGCCATTGGCCTTCTTGGCCAGCTGGGCACTGCTGGCTCATGTTCAGCTGCTGTCAGCAGCACCCCCAGGTCCTTTTCCTGTGGGCAGCTTTGCAGCCACTCTGCCCCAGCCTGTGGCACTGCCTGGGGTTGCTGTGACCCAAGGGCAGGAGCCAGCACTGGCCTTGTTGGACCTCACACCACTGGCCTTGGCCCATGATCCAGCCTGTCCAGATCCCTCTGCAGAGCCTTCCTGCCCTCCAGGAGATCAAAACTCCCACCCAGTTTGGTGCTGTTTGTGAGCTGACTGAGGGTGCCCTTGATCTCTTTGTCCAGATCACAGAGAATTATATTAAACAGAATTTAGTTACCATCTTGTTCCAATTAGTGACACAATTGTCACAACAAGACACAATTTTTTTTTGCTGGAAACAGAATATAAGGTATTATCACAGGAAAATAACAGAGGAGAAAAAGGACTAGACAGAGAAGTATAAAATGTGACTTTAGGCTATGTCAAGTTATAAGTAAATTTCAAAAATGCAAACACAATAAAAATACATTTTACAAATGGGCTGAATGTTTCTGTTTAAATGCAGAGAGACATTCAATGCATTCAACTGAAAACTTACCTTTTAAAATAAGGTTTCTGACATCCAGAGCAGCCAGGAAATGCTGACTCCACTCTCTGTGATCGATGCCCCAACATACACTACTCTGGCATACTTATAATGGAACCCCAAAGCAGACTGGAGCCAGGATATTGATACACGGGGTAAGGACTGAACTTTTTATATGAGTTTTTGTTTAGCTTTTAAATAAACACACACACACAACACCACAATATTATGCAGTTTTATAAGATTGTCTGTAATCTTTACATTATATCCCAGGGACATAAAGTAAAGAAAATTAGTAATCTTATAAAACCATGCAATATTGTTGAAAAGGGGTGGTGGTGGAGGGAGAAAACTTACCCTTAATAGGCCTGCTCCATTCTGCTGCGGGGTTCTGTGGTATGTGTGACATCACCAGTCTAGTGTTTTCTAGTGATGTCACACAGAGAGGGAGTTGGTGATCTCCAGCTGCTTTGGAGAACAGATACCTAAAGAAAAGAGACCAGTAATTTTTTCAAATCATATATGGATTAATGTTGAATGTTCTTAATTTATGGGCCAAGTACTACAATTTCAGGCACTTCCAATTTTGACTGAATAAGAATGCATTACAAGATCATGTATTCCTACTACGCAAACTCATTATTGAAAGTGTTTTAATTTTGAAAATGCTTAGAGTTATCTTCTACAGCAGAAGTTCCTGAGTCAGTATCTTGCATTTTACCTTCAGCAACATCAATCATTATAAACATATAAACATTATGAAAGAACATTATAAACATATATCAACAGCTAACCAATCTCTGACATTCTCTGAAGACTGGGATTAAGCAGAGTCAGGAAGAATGACTTGTAGTAAATTATAAAACAAATTCTTCAAAAACTTATAACATACCTTAATCAATTTTATCTTTGAGCATTTACCAGCAACTAATGAGAAGTCCTGACTCCAGCATGCACTTCCATGACCTACATATCTGATCACACCAAGTTATATCCTAAAATGATCTTGTACTCTCTTCTTTCTACTATAAGCAAATAAAGTAAAACAAACAAACAATAACACCAAAACAAAGTGTAATAAATTTCTTGCTACCAAGACTGTCTTTGTCTCCTGATTAAGTTCATTACTATGAAATGGTTTTCATTCAGATGTTTAGCCATGTTCTATTTTTCTTTTGGTAAAATTACTACACAATCATCACAGTGTTGATCAATATACCACGTTTTTTAGAAAAAAATATAAATATACATAAAATATATAAGCCACAAAAACACAAGAGAAAGTTTATTATTAGCATGAGCTTACTGTTGAACCCAGTACAGTGAAATTATCCAGCACTGAATTGTCACATTTTATTCCTCCATTAAAAAAACTTCAAAGTTATCAACTAACACCTCTGGAACTTACAAAGAAAATGGATGTATGTAGTACCTTAAAGTGTTCACAAAACATCTGTGGTTTTTAAGTTGCACTTAACTCCCTCTCATATACCTGAGTATTTTTCTCTTCTTAACTCTGGATATACAAGTGTTTCTGTATTCTTCAGATGAGTGTCTTAAAAGCAGCTGTTTTGCTAGTACTGTGTGCTGACAGGAATGCCTTGAATTATTTCTTCAAAACAATATACTAACTGACCAATATCCAAAGTATTGTGAAATGATCTGAATACATAGTAGTATTTCTATGACAAAAATGTATGAGCACACATTCATCTCTGATGCAGAACCCACACTTTCACATTTGGAATTGTAGAAAGCGATGTGGCAAAAGTGGTTTAAAGAAAGCTTCTCCAATAAAATACATTTATTGGAGGTTTAGTCAGTCACGCACGGAAAGGCATGAAAGACCAAGAGAAAATAGTTGTGAAAAAAGTAGACAATAAAGACAGAAAACTGGAGAAGCTAAGAAAAACTGAAGACTGTGGAAAAAATTGGAATGCTAGTGAGATAAGCCCAAGTTAAAAATATTAGAGAAGACAATCAAGTATTGTGGAGAAGATTTCAAAAATTGAAGCCTAAAATTTGTCTTATTCATTTATACTGTACAACTAAATATTACAAATGCTCCATATTTTCAATCTGCCCTCAAAAGGACAAGAAGTTGCATGGATGTAAATGTGTAAATCTCTGTCTCAAAATTCAGTATTTTGGGCTCATTCAAGAGATGCAGGTAAGACATAGAGAAGCAATAACAGTATTTGGAAGTGATGAAAGTACAAATCAAGTGTTCAGGATAAGGATGTAAAAAGAGAGCATGTAAGATACATAACAGATGAAGACACTTGCTAACAGATAAACTAAGCTTAAATTAAAAGAAAATGTTTCAGCTGCAAGACTTGAAGTGTATCTATTAATACCCTTGAACAAAAGTATTTATTGGTTTCTCTTTTATTGTAGCTCACTTTACTTGCAGTTAAAACCTGCAAATGGGTGTGCATACACAGATTTCTCAGATTATAGTATTTACTGTCTGTGTGTACATCTATGTAAATACAGTAATATTGATGAAAACAAGTATAGCTGACAACCCTTTATATGCAAAAGCCCCAAGCATGACTGAAAACCCTTTACATGCAAAAGTCCCAAGCATGGCACATATTTCACTGGAGAGGGAGGAAGGCAGGAATGGGGCAAGAATTCAACCTCTGAATAAAAACTGAATAAGATTTAACCCAGTAATACAGATATTTCCCTGGGCCACAAATGAGAAGACACAGTAGGGTTTTCCACTTCATTGCTTGCAAAGTTGAGGTCTGAATGATTAAAATATTAGTAAGAGCCCTAAACTATTTTTGATGGTTACATGAGTTTCTGCTGAGGGGAAGTTCTTGAGAAGTCCCTTCAGATTCTTGTCTAAACACGGTTCCCCTGCCAAACATTTTCAAATATGTGACGATATTTGCTATTTTTTCCCTGAACAGAGAATATTTTATAAACTTTTAAAATTAACCATTTTGCATTTTTTTTTCCATGCATTAACATATTTTTAAAAACAAAATGTAGCAAATCAATGAAAAACTCAGAAAGCAGTCTCGTAGTTTAGATACTTACACCTCAGGAACAAATTTAACAGCAGCTTATTTGGAAACTCATAAAAAAAACAGACAAGGGAAGTATGTTCCACCCTGGATCAATATATTCCTTTTACAGTCCCAAAAATTAATTTGTCTGAAGTTCTAATTATTTCTGACCTAAACCAGTGAGTTTTTCACTTTAAACTTTCAGGTGTACTCTGAAATATGTATTTTTGCCGGTGACTTAATGCTGCAGAAAACCACAGTTTCCTTTCAGGCCTTTTGACTCACCTGCTGAAACAAATATCAATTTCCAAAGATAGAAAAAGGCATTCAACCCCCTGGGACCATCTCATTATAAGCTCCAGAAACAATAGCAGAACACAAAACCTTTAAAAGGGAGGATTTCACTTTTTAGCTATTAAGTCAAGAACATCAGGGTGTAACAGACCTCTGCAAACAATAAAGCCTTTTCTCCAAACCACAATTAGTTGTTACCTTGGCTGGTGCCCTTTGACTAACTAATTCTCCTTCCCTTAACCTTTGTCTGACTTTTCTCTCTCTCTAGGGATGATGCAGTCTCCTTCTCAGGAAGGTACTGCCCATTATTCATTTTAACCTTCTCAGCTTAACTGTGGGAATCCTGGACTCCAGCCTCCCTTCTCACCCCCTACACAGCTATGCATTTATCCATCAGACTTAGAAGGCATGAATCAAATCCAATAGTGCCACCAAAATAGTCTTGCACTTCAGTAAACAAGAAATCTTTCCATGTTCATGTTAAAAACTCCATTTATTTTATTGCAAATTCAGCTAGCATCTGCAAAAAAAGCCCAAAAAAAAAAAAAAAAAGCCCACTATTATATGCAAGCACCTGCAGTCCTGTCACTTTCATACTATACAATAATAAAAAAATTCTGCTATGATACGCAACAGTTAAGTACATACAACTGATCAACTAAGCAGCTTAATTAACAGTTTCACACTCACAAAAAGAAATCCTTCACATCACATGAGAGGCAGATTATCTGAAAGGCAGTAAGAAGATTTCCATTCACATTGCAAGTCCCACTGATTGGACCAGACAGAGTTGACCTAGGGAAAAGTGGGATCCAAAATGCCAGAGACTGATAGTTGTTATCCTGTGTAGAGGTCTGACAGAATGCATTACTTTACTGCCTCTTCTCATAAAAGAAATTTTCTATGTTAGATTGAAGTCTTTATGTGATCCTAAAAATACTAGCAAAATGCTCCCCTGTCATGTGTGTTTGTCAAAATTATTTTTTCAGAAATACCACTTCCAAGTGTGGAATTAAGCTACTTTGCATATCTTGATCAATTTGCTAGTTATTCGAAATTTCTAGGAGCTCCCATTCAACAAATGGCTATGAATATTATATACACAGACTAAATATTCAAAAAACAAACAAGAGCTAAAAATTCAATAAAATATCAATAGAATTTTTAGCCAGTATGTTCTTCCACTTCTACTTTACTGACTGCTTGTAATTTTACCCACGTCTTATCTATGTAAGTATTAGCAACAAAAGAGATTAATTTCTACTAGTATCTAATTTTCATTGCTGTAAATTCTGGGCTTTTTCTATCGATTCAACCTTTACTCCAGTTTTCAAAACTAAAGGATGCAGCTTCACATGTCCTAAGCAATATACAAGAGCTAGAAGACACTCTAGCTTAGACATTCCTTAGGGTATCAGCCTTTCACCAGCACAGATCATTAAACTTTAAGTCCCCTTTCTGCACTTTTCACATTATTTCCTTATATTTGTATTGCCTTCCTTTATTTCCTAATGTTTAAGTCAGATACAATAGCAAATCTGACTGATTTCTCCTCTCCCTCTGGATACGTAATATGTGGTAAGGAGAGGAATTGTTCAGCAGCTGAAGGAATAGACTTTTTAGAGCACCCTGATAATAATATCGCATACAACTTAAAAATCAGTCCCATTTTCTTTTGCCAGCAGATGGACATTTCTGTTCTTACAACAACCACTTAACCTGTAGCAGAATACAAGCACAGGTATTTGTGCAACCCCATCATAAACTGCATTAGAAAACTGGTCTGGCTTACAAACAATTCACCGGCACAAACAAGTAGGTTTAGGTTTATCACAATCTAACTCTCATCATGCAACAGAACAACAGATTTTGCCAGCCTCTCACATGGGATGGCACAGAAAACAGAAGCTTCCAGCGACACAGGGAGTAGGAACTATTTCTTTGGTAGCAGTTTTGGCTTATGCCAGTTGAAAGCATATGTGAAATTACAGCATCGCTTCAGAACTGTGTCTGGAGTTCAAGTACAGAGTTGAATGCCTCAAAATCAAAGAACTTAGCTAAAATTTAATTTTCTACTCTAAACAGACACAGCAAACTAGCAGAAAGCAAATCTCATCATGGGTATAACAAACTCACCAGGAATCAAGAAAAAGTGCCAGCCTTTTTAAAAGGAAAAATACTACTCATAGCTAATTTAAAAGACAATACAGGTGTACAAAAGTAGAAAACCAAACTGTTTTAATCAACCAAACAGTGAAAATACTTTCCAACAGGTTTATTATTTCATTGTTGTAAAAAAAACTTGCTGAAATGCCCAAACTTAAAATTATCCATTACTTTCTATTACATGACCCTATTCTAATTTTATTTTAATTTGCCAAACAAAAATCTGTCATGTCATTTGTTGTCTCAAGTTGATGCTGTGAAAAGTATCAGATACAATCAGTCCAACTACCTACAAAAAATGAGGGAAAACAGTGTAAGTTTATTCATACTAAAAAGGCCCTGTAGCTTAGATCTTTCATTATAATCTCCATTACTTCAAAGTTCTGGAGAAGGAATTCCTTTTACGTACTCTAGAATGGTCTTCAAGGTAACAAAAGGGAGGTTACAACTAAGAAAAGGTTATACTTGAAAGCCTTAATTTAAATAAGCTGTACTTCTAAAATATATTAGTATTTAATATAACAGTAAAGCTTGCCTTGAAGGTTTTTCTCAGCAGCATGTGGTAGCAACTACTAAAACTGAAATTACCAAGGAGATCAGTTGTGAAGAAGAAAGATTCCTATGGCTTCACCCAGGTCATCATAGCAAACAAAAATCAATATTAAATTACCATGAAGTAGTAAGAACATCACCATCTTTCACTTAAAATAAGAAAGAAGTCAATGAACAGCATGTAAGTGCCATCATTAAAATAGACTTTCACATTAGGTCAAACTTCCAATATCAAATTAGAAAATTGTTTTACTTAACAAAAGATGCACTTCAAAAAACCAGGACAAACTCAATTCTGGATGCTTCTGATACTGTCACTGTCATTTGGTTAGAGCTGAAGAATGAAAGCCTGCATTTTCTCCAGTTTTTCAGACATCAAACATAATGACACATGGTGTTAGACTTCAAAAATGAAATCCTAAAGACTTTCCTTACAAAGCAAAACTTCATTTTAACAAGTTCAAATTTATGACTATTCACCTAATTTAACACTTTTCTATTTGAATGTTTGAAAGGTAAATATAATATTTCCCTCATAAATATTTTTTTCAAAACCAGTATCTCACTTTACTGTTTCCCCATAACCACGTCTTCAGCAATTAATCCTAATCCTTATCCTTTTCTTTACATAAAATTTCTAACAACACAAGCATTTAGAGACACAGAATCATGATTTGATAGGTCTATAAAGACACAACAGAATATTATCCTTACCTCACAACTACTGAATGTTGAATGAATTGTATCTTAATTCCCTGTACTTAACTGTTTGGGTTTTTTAAGATGGTGCAATTAGAACTAAACATAGTATTCCTGCTGAAGTCATGCAACTTACTTAGATAATGACATTATCAGATTTCAGTTTAAAGTGCAATTATGACATATTTAGCATTTGTCTACCCTTGAAGAAGTCATGTTCCTGCAGTTTTAATAGCAGACTGAAAGTCTCACCTACACCAAGATTATTGATATGCTGTAGCGTATCAATATAGTCTATATGCTATTTTAGCATATATATACTCTAATTTTGGGCTTGTTATCCTATTGCTGACATAGCCCTTCCGATAACCTCTTGGCATTCTTATGCTAAAACCAGTTTACAATTTAGCAACTGCAAAATAATTTCAAGATTAAGCTGGTATTATTCCTTTGCCTACATTAACAACCATGCTAACTGCACTGATACTTGTCTTTTAGAATCCTAACTTATTTGCCTCTCTTCTACCACAGCTCTTTCCCCTACTGAAATAACTTCAGAATGTATTGATTCTTCACGAGACTATGAATTTTCCCTTGAATTAAAAGCAGCCTGATTTCTAACAGAAAAATCAACACTTCTAACTACTACTTTTTCATAAGAAATGCCACCATAGAAGTGCCTATCAAAGGTTCAATAAACAGAACGACAATGAAAAAAGTAGTTAGAGTTCTGTAGAGTACGATTCATGTATTTAAACTCATCTACCATTTTAATAAGAATCACTGCCTTCTACAAAAGGCATGCTGGATTCTCTTGTCTGTTATTCCTTTGAGCAACTGTTTTCAGTTGCACAGACTCAGTGATCCAGTGTATATTGGTAAAATTTGTATCTCAATCTGATATCAAAAGCCAGACAGCATGCTTTCTGGTACAAACTCCTTCAATAAATACTAAATAAAGTAAATTTTAATAACACATGCAAAAAAGAGGAATTAAGAATTCTAGGTCACTAGAAATTCTGATAAACACTGCATAGGCAGATATGAGAATTCTATCCTGTAATTATTTGCTGGTAAGAACTTGTCCTCAGGGCAAAACAGTCACATGTTTAATGGAGATTAACTACTCATTCGAAGGTATTACCACTATCTATATTTTGTTTTGGCATCGAGAAATGCTAACACAGGTACTGAATTCACTTATCATAAAAACATTGAGAACAGAGCACAACACACAGGAAATATTAAGATTACAGTCCCCAGGTATCAACCTTAGGAGGTTTCATGCAGTTACTGAAGAGCATAAAAAGTTCAGTTGACAGGCCTCAGCAAGTAACTGACACTGTTTCATATCAATACAAGAGAAAGCTTTTAATGTCACATACCGATTTCTTTTTAATGTCCTCCAGATCTTTGAGTTCATTCTCAATCTTTGTGATTAACTCCCTGAGTTCATCAAGATTAGTGCAAATAAGCTAAAAAACAAATGAACACAAACACTTGGTGATGTGGGACTTGGAAAATTTACAGTTATATTAAATAAAATTTAAAAGCACATTATTACTTAGTGCCACCATTTGATTTGTATTTCCTTATAGTATTTTCAAGCATAAAAAAAAAAAAAAAACTCAAACAAAAATCAGGACTTGCTGAGAAAAGGAAAATCTAAGTAGAAAATATTCTTATTCTTCAGACATAAACCATATCTCTACCTGTAAGCTTCCATTTCAAAATTTAGGTATTTTCTTAAAACTTCTGTGAATGACAACTACCAAATTTCACTCAAGTACAGTGTTGACTTAGAACAGTTTTGAGTATCAAACAATTCCCTGGCAAAATAAGTATACTAACTTTGTAGCATGCTGTGTTTATAACATTTACACTTGGTACCACTTTTCCTGACCATAACTTTATATGCTTACACTGAGTATTCCATCTCTGGATATGTTCAAGAGGCATGTGGTTTAGTGGTTTCAGGGTGACAGGGGTAGTACTGGGTGAACGGTCAGACTGGATGATATTGAAAGTCTCTTCCAACCTTGATTATTCTAACAAAACTTAGTCATCTACCAAATCTACCTACTTAATGTATGTTTTGAGAAAGTATTATATTCTTCTAAGTCTTGTCTTTAGAAACAGCTTTTTATATTTTTTCCTTTCAGAAAATGGATGCTATTTTCTTGAAAAAATTGTCATACAAAGGTGATCTGTATGTTTTGTCTTACCATCACCTAGGGCAAGTTAGGACTTAAAGAACTAGTAAATATGAAGATGTTAGGTTCTTTTAGATTATGTTATAATAAGACTTGCTTCTTCTGAACACCCTTAGGTGGACATGTTTTCCTTTCTACTGAAAACATGCAGCAATAATTTAAGAAAATTAAATAAAAAACCCCATACAAAACATATCCTCATGAAAATGTTTTTATCAAATAACTCCTAAGTATTTTTACCAAATCAGTAGTTTATAACAACATATTTTTACTTCAAATTCAGGTGCAGTTTTTGATTTTCAGGAAATTCATATTAGAAGAAGCACTTTTGCTAGCACTATTAAAACACTGAACACTTTTAGCAAAGAAAATTTCAGAAACCTCAAGTGCACATGTGCCGTTATTTTCATAACATTGTGTACATTTGAAGCATTGAGGAAATTGAGTGACTCAAATCAAAGTTTACCTTTTTCACATCTATCAAGTTTAGAGTAATAAATTAATAAGGAAATTGGCAGTGTCTTGCCACAGACTGTGTATGCAAAATTTTCTTGTGAAAGGTATCCCTCTTAACCCAGAAAACAAAATTACTATGGGTAACTGTATGGGTAATTAGGTTCAAAATGCATGTCCTGCACTTAAAGGAGGCCCAAATACCAAAAATATAAACTGAAGCCAAATATTGGTTGTGTCTGGCCTGTGAAGAAATCCATGACACTATATTATTAAGCAAAAAAGTACATCACAAAGTCCTTGACATAAGTCAATAAAGGCATGGATAAAGGTTTTCCCTACACAACTATAATCCATTTTTTGACTATATACCTGACAATTCAGTTACTGAAGTCTATTGTTACTTTTTATTTTCTCCTACGAGACCAATTCAAACTACGTAATTGTGAAAAACAATGCCAATAAATAAAGTTCAATTGCCTTGGGGCTGGGGATGACAGGCAAGAGTAATCAAATCTCTAAGTCACAATTTTGATCAGATGAGATGTACATTTGAGGGTCATAACTGTGTGTCAATTACCTACTGATAAAATAAGAAAGATAACAGCAGCTGAGCTTGGAGGATTCATGGTCAAATTAGTTTAGCATTTTAAATACTCCAATACTGAACTGAAAAGCATTATAAAAATGGTTCAAGAAAAAACTTTGATTTTTTAATTCACAGTATGATTTGAGATGACGAAATAAAGATGCACACTGACTGGGAAAAAAGCTAATTCTGAAACCTCTCTCATATGGTCAGCTTTTCCCATCTTAGAGAATGAAGCTAGTGTTTTGAAGGAAGCATGAAAAGAACAGTGATGAAAATAACAAAGTGTAGTGTACTTTATACCTTTTGATATGGACTCTAGATGCTATTTCTCCCAGTGAGATTCTTATTTATATTTCAGTGTTCTTTGCTTATGGCTGGTAATTGGTGGAACTTAGCGATTCAGTTTTCTGCAAACAACACTGACTTCTAATTGTTTTGTATGTTTTAATGGGTAAGTTAACATGAAGGCAAAAAAAATAAATATTAATGTTACAATCTAATAATTTTGTCACATTTTGATAGCTTACTGGTAGTTTCACATATGGTTCTTGAAGAACATGCCTGCTAATCACCTATCATGAAGAAAATAATCTGAAGTGAAAAAAATGTTTCCATTTTGAATTATCAGAGAGAATGAAAGATTAGTTCCTATTCTCTAGAACACTACATGGTGGCTTAAAGATTCAGCCTGTAAATGTTTACATTAATGTAATCTCATTAGTTGTGTACATGTTAACTGCAAAAAAACCACCATCACATCCGGCACAGTACTTACTACATAGAGACTTATTTGTCATAGGCAATAAGCATCCTGTTTTTCAATTGTATACCAATTATATTCCAATTGAAGTGGAAGCTTCAGATATTCAGTAAAATTTCAAATTTAGTGTTCAACTCTCATGTTACAATGCAACCTCAGATCTCAGTAATCTCTCAAAGACCCTCATTGACTCCTAGGACTTCAAGGAAGAAAGACAAAAAAAATCTGCCCTGAATTTTTAAGAGAAGACAGGGGCTCAAGCTCCATTCCAACTTGGAACTCTCCTGTAATCAACTTATAAATGAACTCTTTAGCATTATAGAACCCAGTGTATTCCCCACACCATTGATGCTTTTTCCTTGCCCCCTTAACTTCAGACAAACTTTCTGCAGAATTTTAACTCACTTCAACAGGGTCTCACACTTGAATATTTCAAGTTATTTGTGTAATGACTGTTAATTATAATTGTATTTCCTATGAAGCTGCTCTTTTATCACTCACATCTACATGTGGAAAATGTCACAAGCAAGACACAACTAAATAATGATCTATGAAGCTGTAAACCCACTTCTCCAATAATTCTCAAAATATTAAAATAGGGATTTGGTTTCTGTGCATTTTTATTTGGTAAAAAGAATTTAATTTGCATCTGCTTTTGATTTGAATTTGTTTTGTTGTTTGCAGGGCTTTGGGGATTTTGTTCAAAGCAGGCTTGAGCTATATATTATAAAAATGGTACTCTAAATATTAGATTAAGTAGCACTATTACCTTCTGAATTTTCACTAGTAATTGATTTTGATTTGCGTCACTGCCCATATTAAAAGACTTATTAATACTCATTTACTCAGCTTTAAAGCCAAATCATGATTTTCAGGAGATCCATACTTAAGTACAGAACCTAATCTTATAAACTAAAGTGCCTTCTGGCTGGGTTTGTGTTTTTTCTTTACATTTGTAGGCTTCAGGCACATGAAGCATATTATACTTAATAAATTAACTTGTACTCCAAAAGAAGTAATATGTAGATATGAATAGCAATACTCTTGTGGTTATGCCTCCCATCATATCTCACAGGGCCTGTAAGTTCTAAGCTGTTTTTCAAAATATTTAAAAAATATACTTTTACCTTCAACTACTTATATAATTTCATAAAGTTTGGCCATTTGTGTATGTGGGGAAGAGTATATTGAAGCATAAATTACTAGACTCCCAGAAGTCTTAGTATTATTCCAAATATAAAAGGTTTAATATTTGCAAATTCTTCTAACAGTCATACCACTTGAATGAGTCAGGTTAAGCTGTTAAAAAGCTCCCTAATAAGATTAAACTGCTCAATACTAATCAGTTTGAGCCTGACCTAAAACAGATATGAGTCCTAGCTTTGACCAAAAGAGTCAAAAGTATTTTGCCACGTTTTAATATAAGGTTTTACAGAAGATAAGTATACACTTAGATAGATATACATATGTTTTATCTACTAAAGCTAAAAGGTTGGGCTAAGTTTTACATAGACTGCTTAAATGCAGCTGTTTAATCATGCAAGAAATTTTTTCTAAACTAAATGTATATATCCATGGCATGCAGACAAAGTGCTTTGAAAAAAAAAAATTAGACACGTACCTGTTTTCTGGAGCTATGAGACAACATTTTAGTCATCACCATTACAATATAGATAAAGTCAGCGTACACTTAAATATCAGTCATCTCTCAACATTAACTGTTACTACCCAATTTTAACACAAGAAATTTTACTAGCTCCATCTGAAACACATGATCATGATGGGATCAACTGATTCAGGGTGAGGGTATTACAAAACAGCCATGATTCAATGCAAGCCTACTGGCCAACTCGCACAGACTGCTTTCTGAAGGAAAAAAAAAAAAGATAGCCAAAGGAGAACTTTAATCTAAGCAGCCTTGCATACACAGAGAGCAACTTAGAACTGAAGTCCTGTAACACTTCTACTACAGTACCATGAAACCATATTAGCATAATTAATAGTCTTGTTACTTTCAATACCCTAAGAGCTCCTAGAGGCCTAGAAATCACACGCTGATAAGGAATAACAGTTGCAAGCAGGGTAAGCACAGCTGCCTATAAAGTTTTTGGAAGTCCTTTAGTTAACTAAGCCAGATTTTAATTCAAGAACCACATTGTCGCACCTCATACAAAATCAAGTAATTTTAACCCAAACAGTTATATCTACCATAAAAATGTCTTTTAACAAATCCTAGTTTTTACAGGTTTTATACTGTAACAGATATATCTGGGATCATAAACAATACTGAAAATAGTGTTTCAGCTGCACTTCATAAAAATGGTAAAATATTTTCTACCATGAGAAGGTGAAATGTACTTCCAAAAATATCAGTTTAAGCCTTAAAAACTAGAAGAAGCTTCAGTGAGTATTTCCAAGGTCTCTATCAGAAACGAAAGGATTAATTTCATAGATATTCAGATTTAAAGTGCTTAAAACAAAAATTAAAACAATTTACCTGAAATTCTGGTATGGTAGACTTTCTGACACCTTTCCTCTTCTTTGTGATTGCTTTTTTAGATAACGATTTTTTTCCTTGTAAGATTAAAAGAGAAAAGCTTCATAATGCTGTTCATTGTACTTTATTAATAAAACTAAATTACATACAGACTTGTAAGTTAAATTACAACTAACAGGTAGTTTTCAGTAAGTCACATAAACATGATGAATCAGAACTAGACTCAGCAGAAGCAAGCACTGAACAAGTATCTGTGCAATCTTTTTGTGGGGTGGAAGGAAAAAAAGGAAGAAAAAGCCCACTACAGTTTCAGTAATACAGCACCTAAAAATCTAAGTCATAAAAGTAACATTGACACCACTCTTCTGAAAGAAGTGAAATCCAGAACTTAAGGCACAAACATAAGAAACAGAGCCTCTTACCTGCAAGATTTGTTTCTCTAACATTCTAAAGAACCACACATTAGGATCTGGGATAGCTGTATGTAATAGTAAAAAATACCCAGAAACCACAAGTAGTATCTAGAAATCCCTAATTGAAAACATTGAATTTACCAAGGAAATTAGACTGATTTGTTTTTTCTGCCTGTGGCAATACCTAACATTTTTAGAAGGCAAACAACTTCCTATAATGCACTTCACATGCAGCTGTGCTATATACAAACAGATATAACAAAAAATCTCTGTGAAGGTAAGGAAGTGCTCTACTGCCTACAGTACAAGAGTTCACAAACCATACACATTTCTGAAATCAAGAAGTTATGTCACCAAGCAAGACAGCAAAGTTTCTTATATGGTTATTTCTACATTCATATGGTAAATTTGAACAAGATCACCTTTAACTTGTTCACTCAGGCCAAAACCATCATTCTATTATTAACACTTGTTCACAATCAGGAGTCCCAAACAATAATTTAAAACCTTAAACAAAAAGACAGCTTGAAGAAAATAACAATTTAATGTGGAATTTGTTGTCAACTAGCATGATTGCAGGCACATGGTAACAACACAAGCACAGGCAGTTTCAATATTTAAATTATTGAAAATATTGCACTTAACCTTCTTTCTAACAGATGCTTTAAGTGTGTGCAAATGCGTATGTACATGTACATACAAATATTCATAGATGCCTATGCATCTGTTTTTCCAGTTTATTACACTATGAGTTTCCTGAACATCTTACCTGACTCTGAAATAAACACACTTACGGGACAAGGCACAGGGCTTGAAGAATCTAGATCTGAAACTCCACATAAAATCAAACTATATTAAAATCAATAAAGCAGCCTAGAAACTACCCATACCAAACATACTTAAAAATTTAAAGAGCCCTCAAATACAAAAAATAAATACTTACATATTTCACATTAAATAACAACTGATAAAACAGAGAAGCTTATTCACTAGAACAATAACCCAAACAGTCTGACAATGGGAAAAAATGTCTGTATTTTTGTTATATGCTTTATAACTATAGCTGCATGCTACTACTGAAAACAATGCTGTTCATTGAAAGAACTAAAGTAGATGCTTAGAAGCTTTCTTGACAAAATGACTCAAAAAGAAGTCTGGTCATATGGCGGCTCCTTTTAAAAAATGTTATCTGGAAACAAAATTAAAAGACCAAAAAAAAAGGCAGCTAGATTGTTTTGCTTCTTTACAAAAAGGAAAATTTTAATACGTTTAAAATAGAATTTTCATTTTACTTGAATACTTTCACCATATTTTTCAATAAGTATTTACTTGACTATTTTCAGCATCCAGTGCTATATGACATATGATGCAGTGTAATTCAAGAAGTAACAGTTAAACAGAAGTATTCTCTTTTCCCTAATATATCCTCATGAAAAGGAGGAAAATTTTTAGAAAGAGTTATAAATAATTAGAAACGCAAAAAAATAAACATTTCTTTCTTCACATCAGCATCTGAAAAGCATGAAGTAGGAAAGATACAGAGTTACAGACACATCAAGAATTAAAAGATACCATCTAGAAGCACAAGAAAATGAGCCTTACTTATTAATTAAAAATAGAGTCTGACATATCATAAAGCATAGTTGTTGGAATATATGTACCAAAATATCTACAGAATTGCTGGTAACTGCTGTGAGCAAAGCACGTATCTGTATAGAGCAACATCACAGTCTTTTTCCCATTTTTTTGACACCAGACATCCTATGGTGTAGGCGTTTTTTGAGATCATGTATTAAAAAGGGAAAAAAAACCTACAGATACTTCTACTATGGGAGGGAATTAATATGTACAGCAAACTACTTACAGCAAATTAATCTTCTATTTCAGTAACACCCTTTTGAAATACAAAATTATATTAGAAAGAAGTTGTAGTGGTAGTACTGATAATTGCTCCCTTTTAGAAAAGCTTGTATCTGGTTTTCCAAAAATCCTTTATCAGCTTTAAACAACGGTAACAGAAACCAAATCTTTCACAATTGGCAATTATCTGTAATTCATACAGATATGTATGAACTATGTAATCCATATCTGCTATACATAGGTTAAATACGTTTTTAGTAAGTACATAAAATCCCAGTTTTGCGACCCAGAGGTGTGATGGTTCTGCAGATATCCCCCTCAGCAACCAGACTTGCAACTGTGTAATAAACTCAAGCATTTTCTATGTAATTGGTCAGAAAGACCCAGCTAACGCTGTCTTCGGTTAACAAAATCACTGGTGAGAGGCAACTTCTCAAATCACTCCACTGAGGTCTGCTAGAGATCTTTTGTCCATAATCCTGGATGAAGAAATTATCTTAAAGGCTTATATTAATTCCTGAGCAGTTGAAGTAATGTTTCTGACAGCAGTTAGATCACAATGCATTTTGAAACATGGTGCACTGTGTCTTTCAGGGCATACTCAGTATACAAATAAACTTAATTACTGACTAAAAGCAACCAATAAGAAAAACCTTAGAACCATAGCATAACCTTATTAAACCTTAGTTTGATATTTATAGATTAAGAATCTCATATACATAATCTGCTTAGTTCACCTACTCAATTCAACACAGCCTATTTCCTGTCCACATTTAAAGATATTCCACTGTAACTTTACATTCACTAACAATTTACTGTGCCATAATCAGTAATTATGTCTCCACACAGTCTTTTCCAAAAAGCTCCATATCTCAGTTTGGTTTCAGTTTAGAGTGGAAGAGACTATGAGGCACCTCACCACAACAGGAGTTCATAGGAAGTCAACATTTTGTTAACCAAGAAACCATTAGCCAGCAGTGTGAAAATTCTTAAGAAATTAAACTTAAGTTCAGTAGGTCCAGGGGAAATCTGACTGCCACAGGTTTTCCTTTCAAGCCAAAACAAATTCTACAGACACTGTAAGTGAAAAGCAACTAACAAAGTAACATAACTAGGACCTGAATACTAATTATGAGCATCCAAAAACCACTCTAGGGAGATTAGATGCAACTAAAACACAAGCCATCTCAAGTTGTTTTTGCCATCTAAGGGTGAAGAAGGAGAAACAAAAAGATAATTCAGATCTCTTCTAGTACTATTTTTGGCATAAAAATGAGACTAATAAAACATGGGGTCCCACAAATGTTCTTGACACTTGTAAATTACTTCAGCAAGAACAACTCAACCTATTTATAACTTCTACATTGGGGTCAACATGATTTGAAAACAGAAACATTTTTACAGATCTAATAAAACTTTTTATTATGAACTCTGGTATATGAGTTCTTGCGCCTTCTCCTTGAAGAACAAAAGCAATGTCAATCCATGCTTCAAATTACAACATGACAACACAGTGCAATTTTGAATTAAAACTTATTTTAATAATTTTTTAATAAGATTGCAACTTTTTTCTTGGATATGGAGCAGAGCCTTGTTATCTCAGATGAAGCAACAGATGTTTTTAATATCAAACACTAACTCAGTAGTATTTGTCATGGTAGCATACAGTTAAGTTAGCCCTGTCCAACTGCAAGAATTTCTATTTTTTTCACTAAATTCTAGCAGCAACTGCAGTGTTATCAAATTAAATAACAGGCCCTGTTATCCTTCCATTAACAAATTTGTAAGACACACATTATGTGTTTCAAAGATTTGGCAACTACTGTATGTATCCTGTTTCCTTTTAATCTTTTACTCTCCGATATTGCTCCCAACAGCTCTTTTACAAAATATAACATGATACATGGAAAATGAAGCATTATTTTAGAGTCTTGAAGTTTCCATATTGACACAGCATAAACTTTTATATAGTCAGATTAGCTAAGTCGGTCTGAACAAGTGCATTAATATTGCTGATTTACAGAACAATGTCTGAAACCCTATAAAACCTGAGTGGTACATGTTTCTGAAGACAGTGGCACTGAAGCTTAATGCATGGAGTGCATTGTTACTTGCTGGAATACCTCACTTAATGTTTTCAACGTGATCAATAGGCTGTTCCTTTATCTACAGGCTAGACCACATGACAAAGTTTTTACAACACTGAAAAAACTCCAGAAGACTTCTGAATATTAAACTCCCAAGGACAGTAAACTAGGTACTACAAAATTGCTGCCAGGCTGTTGAATTAATTTTCTCACATTCAAGCAATGCTTGACTTTATACACAAAATGTAATGGTACTCTAAAGAAACAAAATATATAGTAAAATGGACTTCAGCAGAATTTTCCAGAGCATGAGTATATGGTACAGAATTTACATCCAAGGTTCTTCCAAAATCATGTGAATTGGTGTTTTCTAGACCAACTGGAATAAGAAGAGATTCAATTTACACTTACTACAACCACTTCATCAGGCATATCACAGTTATGATATGCCTGATGCAGTGGTTGTAGTAAGTGTAAATTGACTACAACCTCAAGCAGCCTCTGGTCCCTTCTATTGTCTCAACCCTACAGATGTTCCGAATTTCATCCAATCCCTGTTTCAAACATGCAATTGTAGGATTCTCATGGTCTTGCACTGAAAGTTATCTAACTCCGGTAAGAAAATAACATTAAAAAATTAATGCATAGCATGCAGTTGTTTACAGAACTGCTCTGACTCTGTCTTTCCATTACATTCAGTACTACTCTGTCAATAATTCTGACACAGAACACTGCCCAGTAATAACCATCACCTTGTTTCAAAGACATAGATTCAGCAAAGTGGTCACACCTTTTCATAAATGGTAAGAAAACTTTGTCACTATGGTAAAGGTCATAACATAGCTGTATTCTCCAGTAAGTTCCTCCCACAATATTTCTGTGAAGTTTTCAGATGGAAAAAATGCATGACCAGTCTATATTCACTATGGGCACCACTGCCACAGCAAGTCCGGAATATGTAAATCATCTCAATACAAACACAAACTGTGACTCAGTTACATTTGGCTGCCTAAGAGAACCAATAGCAGGAAAAAAAAAAATTGTTGAAAAGTAATGAGAAGTACTCACTTTTACATTCTTGATGTTCTCTTCTACTTATTGTACTTTTAAATAACATTGTAAAGAGTTATTATGACTAGGATCAGATTTAAATCAGCTGTCTTTGTGGACTCAGAACAAGATTTACTAAATCACTTTTTCTGCTTTACATTGTAATGGAATCTTTAAATACAAGATTTAATTTCAGACAATCTTTAAGAAATACTAGCTAGCCTTAAACATTAGGAAACATTACAAAACAACAACTTATTTGCACAAATTGAATGCAATCCTATCCATTTCAGCCTAGCAGCTACAGGACCAATGGAGATTTAACAACCATAGGAAGAAAAGCGCTTTCTTGCAATGCCGTAAAGTTATTGCAAAACTTTCTCCAGCAAGGTCAAATAAAGAAGTAGTCACAGTAAGATGGGAAATGCATCAACATATCAGGAGATAAAGGACAACATTTCTCCAAACTAGAGCCCTTGTTTGCCATTTGGGTTGTTATTCAGTTTGCTTGGTTTTAAGAAGACAACAGTGACACATGTGGAGAGCTAAGTCACAAAGGTAAATGTAAAATACATTAGTTTCCCTGAATACTACATATATGAACTTCAACTGCAACTCTTGAAACTTCTGTTTAGATGTGGGCAATAAAATATTTTGGAAGGAGGAATTTGAGATTTAAATAAGACAGTTCTTTGGCTGTTATGTGCAAATATTTAGGATCGAAACATTACTTGTTCTCTTAGCTTTAAATTTTGACTTCTAGCTACACGCACTGCCATCAGACCTTGACTAGTTTCTTCATCTTTAGAAGACATTTTTTTGTCACTCAGATTCTTGGTTTTGGCTTTCTGCTTTTCAGATGAAATCCAATATTTATCTGTCAGTCTACACTGTTCTGAAAAGCAGCCTGTCACTTCAAAAAATATAACGTTGGAAAGAATCTGCTAAAATCTAGCAGAGATGGCTTAGCTCAGGACTCAAACGATTAAGCTTTTATGTTGCTTCACATGACATCAAAAATACTACAGCTACCTGAACAATTTGAACTTACTTAAGTTTTTGTACCTGTACTCTTTGCAAATACCTTTGAAATTTTCCAATGAGTTAACTGAAATCTGGGTTGTGTATCACTTACCTGAAACACTTAACCAGATGCCGCCCAATTCTGTAATAAAAATGTCATCAGCATAAATTCTGATGCTGATGCATCTTGACTGTTGGACCCAGGCCCACACTCAAAACAGTACTGTTTGGTGACCTAACACTTCACAGTTTCACTATGAATGACTTTAGATTCATCATCTCATGTAATTACTCTGTATTTCTTCATAATTTGGATAAGGTAATATAAAACAGAAAATGGAGAAACACTTCCATAATTGCTATAATATAAGATACCATAAACTGCCTTCAAGTGACACTCTCTGATGCTAACTAGTCAGTTACATTTATTGTCCTGAATATTTTTTGCAACAAATTAAATCTTGCAATTAATTATGTTCTCTAAAGATATATTATGCAAATGAATAACAGTTTGATCAAGCTAGTTTTATATGCTTGTGTTATCGGATAGGTAACTTTTACTCTAAAGTTAATATCCAAATTGTCTAATGCAATAAGGCTGTCCTCTTTCACAAAATAAAATGTAGATTTATCAACTAAGAAAACAACTTAAGAAAAACACCTCTATCCTCCTAATTTTTACTATGAGTAAAAATGTCAACTTACCGGACTTGTGCTTCTTATGTTTTGCTTTCTTTTTAATTAAAAACAACTTGTTCTGGATCTCAGACTTATAAGATTTGAATGGGTGAAGATGAATCTCACGCTTTCTTTGCAAGTCATCAAATTTTCTCTGTAGATTTTCATTTAGAATATCCTTCAACTTTTTTTTTTTCTTTTTCTTCTTTTTTGCCAGCATTTTATTTAGTTTCTTATCATTTTGCAGTAAGGTCTCTAGCACCGTTTCTTCAGCAGATTCATGGTAATTTCTGCCTTGGTTTTCATTATAAGTGCCATTGATATGCATTTGGCAAGCTTGCAGTGTGTTCACCTTGAATGGACTCAGCTCAGATCTTACTCTGGCCATTTCAGCGCAACCTTGTCCATTCTCCACATCTGTTATTTCTTCTGAACTTGGGTGACCACCCATATCCACAATCTCTCCTGAAGTCATCAAATTCCTTAAGTTCTCTTTATAACAACAAGATTTTTTGATGTCACAAACTCTTGAGACTTTTATTTCACAGTCAACCTTCATTTCCTCTGTAGTGACTCTAAAGCTACCTAAACGTGTTCTTTTTTCTGGACAGATAACAATGTCCCTACTTTTCTCTCCTTCTGTCTTGGAATGACACAGCAGCTCTCTCCCAGCAGAACTGACCTCCCCATTGCTTTTGCTTCCATATTCATGTTTTACTCTTTCCGATTTAATACGTGGCACTTTTTTAACTTTGATGGGAAGAGATGGGAATTCAGGAGCCCGAAAAGGTTTTTGTTTGTAAATTCGAACATCTGCACCACAGAACTGTGGAAAGTGAACATAAGCATTTTCCAAGCAGTCATAACCAAGAATTACTTCTCTGCACTCATGGATAGGTTGACCTAGCACTGCATCCTGAACATCCTTTTGTGTTTCATATACGAAGTCACAGAGACCTTTTAGCAGCCATACTTTTTGATAGAATGGCAGCTCATGAAATGGTTTTTCCTCCAAGGGATTAACTTCTCCGAGAACTTTGAAAAACTGGGGACACAATCCAAGTTTTTCTGCAGCACCATTAGGATTGTCAGTCTGCCCCACAACAGTATACCAGTGTTGCACTTTCTTCCTGAGCGCTGCTTCCCAAGTCCTGTAGGAAAATGTAGGCCTGCGATGTAATGTAGGTCTGCGATGAGGAGGACTTAACAAAGAAGTCATTATTTTAGATAAAAAAACATTACACTGAGGCATCAGAAGACAACGTTCCAATTCATAGAATACTATTTCAGGTAAATTTAAAATATGTTGGGCCAAGCAAAGAAAGTGACCAATAGCTGGAATCTCCCACATTGTCTCCATCCTTGTAGGTGCTGCTTGAGCTAAAAGTGATTTTTCCCATTCTTCTATTTCTTTCTGACTAGCTTCTTCAGCTTCTTTTCTTTCTTGATCTCTCTGCCTATTAAAAGAAATTTCATGAAAATTCAAATAGTAGGTGAACAAAAAGAAATGAGAGAGGAAAAAAAACCAGAACGACAGTACACCAAACATACTTATCTCTAAGTTAAAAAGAGCACAGCAAAACTGAAGTAAAACTTCAGTTTGTCTTACTTTGCAGTGTAGAATGCATCAACCAAAATGGGAAATTATTGTTATTTTTTTCTATGACCACTAGTTTTAAAAAGGGAAAAAGATAAGAAAAAAGCCTGGCATATATCAATAGTTTGAGTTGTTTACTTTCAGGCATTAAAAAAAAAAAAAGTATTTCCTTCCTCAATCCCTTTTAATCAGAATTAAGTATTTCCAACAAACTATCCACATAAAAACGTCTGAAATAAATTCCAGGTAAATCTTGTTTTGAAATAGCTGCCCTGTGGCTCATGTCACCTCCCTTTTACCTCCCTTCCTCAGCACACAAGTATACACGCCCAATTGCTAAGTGCTTCATTTACACGCACAAGAGCCATTTTACCTCCCATCCAAAGTTGTGTTACTAGTCAGTTTGCAGTGGTGGTCAAAAAAGAAACAAGTATCAGGACACACAAAGAATGTGATGGGAAATAATATAAAAAATAAAATGTTATGATATTAATTGGTTTGCCCTCACCTGAAAAAATTTATCCAGTTCTGGTCCTCCTATTTAAAAAACAGGATAGAGCAGAAATAACATGCATTTGGAGAAAGAGGTTATCAATAACCAGAAGCCTGTAAAAACTTCTGAGTAATCTGGGAGTCCACATAAAACACTAGCAAGAGGATACATGACAGCAGTATGTAAACCTCATATGACAGACTGGGAACTTGTATTTGCTTTTATTTGTAAATTCATAATGAAATTTAAGGGCAACACTTCTTGGAAAAAGAAATGCTTTCATTTCATATAATCAATTACATGTAGCTTACCATCTAAGATACAAGATAGATATTTCAATATATATCCAAAGCAGAAAAACTGGACACCTGCATGAATCATACAAATATCAAAAGCTACCAACAGAAGTAAATTTTCTTTAACTCTGCTGCACTAGTAAACTAACATTTTTGCATGAAGGCACAACCAGATTCCAAAAGACAGGATTAGGATATAGCTGTACTTACAGAACATTTTTTTAGAGCTCATCCTAAGTTTCTATCACTGGTGAAAACTATCACCTGCCTCTAATGCAAACGTGACCTGCTACATATCCTTATTTCCAAATTGCAAACCTCCAATTTTATTTCTTCATAAAGTTCCAAGTTCCAAGTAAATGCCATGTATCTATTCAAAGCATCAATGCCTTCCAAATTCAGCAAAAGAGTAATGATAAATTAAAAGGTTTCTTTTGACAACATGAAGCTGATAGTTGCTTCTAGCTTGAAGCGCATATATTTCAACCATTAACTATTGACTAGCTATCTCAACAATGTAAAAAAGGCAACAAATGTAGTTTTGTTCACATTTTAGTATCGGCACAGGAGAAACATGCCATGTGTATGAAAAGTAACATAAAATACAGTAAGACTTGACTGAATACTTTATATTCTATAATAAAATTAAATATTCAGTGACTTGTTAACAAAAATGTTTAATACCAGATACATGCATTCTTGATATTTATATATTTAGTAAGTGCAGAAGTACATACTCATGTAAAACATAAAAGGTAAAAGCAAACAGGTCAGTAAATTCTCAAATTCAGTCTCCCGGTACAGCATTAACTTAAGAATATAAAGACAAAATCCCACTTTTCAGCAGAAACTTCTGTTAGCTATTCTTGGTGAACAAACCACTAAATTCAACAGTACTACTTGCACATGTAAAGTAAGCATTATTTTTATTCTGTTTATGTTCTATTTAAATGTGCTAATATTGCATTGATATAATAAATAAAAATAAATGGAATAAATAAAAATAACTAATGCCACAGTGACATAAAGGAAGAAATTATATTATGCAAAACTGGTCTCAAATATAAATTTCATAGCACTCTTGGATCCTACTCCCTCGTTTCTCCTAAATGTAAAACATGCTTCCTAATAACCTCTTGCCTCCAAAAGGTGTGAACTCTATTAATATAGTATGGCAACAAGACTAAACAGCGAGTACATAGTGAGAGGGAACATAGGTAGAAACAATAACATTTCAGTATCGTTTAATAAGAAAAAGCTGTAGGCAATCCAAAAATATTGTCTTCACAAGCAGTTTCACCTTTTTACCAAATAGTAAGTTAAATACAATACTCTAGATTCATAGATAGACAGATATCTCTGCTTAGATAAAATTACAATTACTATATAATTTTTAAGACTGCTTTAAAAGGTCGTTTGAAAAGAAAACTGTAGTTGTTTCACTTGTAAAAAGTTTGCCTTGTTTTTAAGCTGTTGTTTTATCACAATATCTGCTGTCATTCCATTGTCAGCAGACACTCAAGAGAAAAATCTAAATAGCACACTTTCACATCTTCATTATGGAGGTCTTCCTGCTTTTGGAGAGCACAGCTTTTTCCTGGGGTAATTTTGAGAAGATAAAGGGAAGTAAAGAGGGTATAGGACACAGGGCAAGGGAGCCGGGGTGAAGGAAGAGAGAGACTGGAGAGAGGGAGGTAAGAGAGACATTTGGTACTTTAGTGGTACAGATACCCTTATATTGAGAAATTCTCTGGACATACATATTTGGCTTTCATACTGACAGCAACTGTAAAAAACCCTGCTTCATACTTTTATTTACATTTACAGAAACATGTTTGCATACATGTACTGGACTTACAGTACTTAGAATAGTTACACAACTATCCTAAGGTGAAGCTGATTTTCTAGACTAAGAATGGCCATATTTCTAGAACACATCTGCAGCAGTTGTTTTGCAGTTCTTGAGTGGCCTTAAAACTCAGTAAACATGATTCCCAAGCAGAGATAACACCTAAAACAATGTCCCTACCCATAACTCTTTACTCTTATAATTTCCTCCCTTATTTAAGGCAGCCAACACATATCACCAGCAAATTTCTTCTTGCTTGCAACAGGATATTTCTTGGTGGGGAGAGGAGACAAAGACTAGATTTTATTTTGTTTTCCCAATTACCACTGGAACTCTTAATGACAAGACAGAGGGAACTGTTTTAATTAACAATAACTTGTTTTTACAAACTTACTTTTAAAAATAAAATAGAAAGTTACATACAGATTAACAATATTATATATTATTCTAAAATAAGCCAAGATTTAGTAGTCAGAAGATACTAAATCTGGAGATGTCCATAAAACCTTATTTCTGTATCTCAAATATCTTAAATCATATTATTACATACTCCATATTTTTCCACTGGATCCAGTTAATTCCATGCTAACACCCTCATAAAAAGCAAAGTTGACTATATAAGCATACCTTATTCCACAATTTCCTTAACTAAATTACTAACTTGTTTTCACAGATGAAAGACACAGAACTGCCTACATAATTTTCAACAAAGCAAACCCACACAGACACTTAATTTCACCAAAATCAACCAATTATCTGCCATTCACTGGTGGTTTTAAAAATTTCAGTAGGAATCTACCTTTATATTTCAGTATTTAACTAACTAGCCATAATTTCCAATTATAAAATAATTCCACAAGTATTTATTGTTCACTAATGTGTAAATTAGTTGATTTGTTAATTACCTAGCATGTAACCAAGCAGCTGAGTAGAAACTCATAGAAATGTAATTCATAATTTGAAGAAGATAGTAAATATTCTGAAAATTACAACATTTGAATAAAACGAATGCTTACAAACAAGAATGACAATAAAAGTAAATCAGATCTTGTCATATAGGTACTTTGGTGGGGGAAAGTGCTTTTGCTGCTGTACAAGAACTATTAGTTGCAAAATAGTGAAATCATCTTAGCAACGAGATATCTTGTCACTTTTTACACACTGAGTCTACCATTATGAATGTGTCTCTTGGGAAAAGTTATAAACATTGCATAAAGAAAAGTTAATCTGATTGTGCAAGACAGGGATAAATTAAAGAGAAAGAGAACTCTCAACAAAGGATAAAAGTAACTAAAAGATTTGGAGTAGGATTTCCCGGAAGATTTAACTACAGAAGAGAAGATAAAAATCCCACTTCAGAATATTCTTCCAAAACATGCAGTTGAAAAAATGCTTGCAAAATCAATTTCAAGGATTTTGTGGGAAAGAAATAATCAAAAAGTATTTTAAGGATTTAATCAACAAATTTAATTTGTATTTTATTTTTATTTCTATACAATATACATGATGATATGTATTTATATGTTTGAGTATTTTAAATTTATTTTTAGTTTTATTTAATTCTCATCATAAAAAGCCTGTGTCTTATGAAAGTATCTAAATATCTAAGGAAAAGAATTATACATAAACTTGGACTTCAACAGGCAATTTCTTTAGATATGATGCTAGGTTTTATAGAAAGGTCCTTGCGTTTGCAGTCTTACTTTTCTGGGACTGAAAGTATGCAATTCTTAGACATTCTAAAGTAAGATTTTTTTATGGCTACAAGCATAAATCACAGCTACAAGCACTCTGAGTCGCCCACTAGGTGGCCAGAAACTGAGCCCTTTTTCCATGTTCCTGATAACTCATTTTAAACTTGGGTGAAGAGCAGATGCTGCCCATCCAAATACAACTGATTCGCCAGCACTGTGCGCTCCAACTAAAATACCCAAGGCTGCAGTCTTCCATATTGTTTAGAAAGTATCTCTTCTGTGCCAACCTCAGTGTATTAGATTTCTAAAGAAAACAAAAAAAATGTAGCAGAATAACCATTTTCTCTTCTTAATAACATAATATATACTTTAGCAATAAGCCAAAAGCTTAGAAATTTGCAATACATTTTCAAATAAAAATAGTGTTGAAAGTATGTGCATTTATATGTACACCAATTTGAAAATTTGTATACACTGTAAAATGTGATCTTCACTGGAAATGTGCAACTAACTCTACAGGCCTTCCAATTGCCAAGCCCTTTTCATGAAAGTACTCAGAAAAGGTACTTCCGGAACATTTTTGGTGAGCTGACAAACAATTGCTACAGAGAGGTCCAAATTACTTTAAAAATATGGTGCAATTAAGAAATAAAACTGAGAGAAGAAATCTGAAACATAATTACTTAGAGAGATCAATAGAGCCAAAGAAATATTAAACCAGCTATCTACTGACAGATTTTTTTTGCTTAATAAGTGGTACAGTTCAAAATTTTAGGGTAAAGAGGCAAGCTAGTTATGGGGTTTTTTTGGTCTTTTTCTGTTATTGTGGAACAAACATTCTGTAGAATCTACCATCTTTTGTCCAGGATCTGGGGCTTTTGAGTATATTCAGATACATGGACTTAACAGTTAATTCCTACAGTCTTGCAGCAATGTACTTAAAACAGGTGTATGAAAGCGTAATTTTTATTTTGTTTGGTAAACTGTTCTACAGACTCTAGCAATGAATTAAAATCCAATCAAAATATCCTTTTTCATATTAACATTATTATCAAGTTCTAGAACATAGAGTTGAGCAAAAAACAAGAGAATTTTACCAAAGAAACAATAACCCTAGTGATCTTTGATTTTTTTTTTCCTTTGGCAAAGTGTGATTAGAAGATTAGTGGATTGGAAGAAAGAAGAAAGTTCTACAGAAAAAAAAGTACAGTCTAACAGTTAAGTCAGACATACAGCTTCAAATCTGCTGAAAAAGAAGATGACCTGCAAAATTAAAAAGCAAGCTGGTCACATACAGGAAAAAGTCTACAAAGCTGTAAACTTTGAAAAAAGCTAGAAACATTTTGCTTCCTGAAGCAATGACTGTCTTACCATTATGAGCCATGTTTAGACACAGTCACTCAAATTACTGATAAAGTAAACAAACTTCAAAGCTTCACTTTCCTCAAAGTAAAACATCAGTGAGAGAAGCAGTGACAAGACCATGGAATTAGACTGTAGTTAAGCATTCTGTTAGTTTTAAGTCTAATTATTGCATGAAAAACTGTCCAAGGATACATATCACAAACCATAATGCACTAGTAGGAAATTACTGTGGATACTTTTAGTTAATATTACAAGTTTTGCTACACTAAAATAAGAGCAGCTGTAATTTAATTCAAAATTTAAATGACCTCAGCAATTTTTCAAGGAAGTGGTAACAATTTTTTGCTTTGTGGATGCACTGTATTGAAGCCATGAGCTTGAGACCACAAGAGCGCCACATTTATTTACCTAAAAAAGCTATAAGGAGCTAGCCTCTTTACAAAACTAGGAAGACAACTATTTAAAACTAAAACCAAATAGTTTTTCTCATTACCTCTTTTCCTCTTTTGCTCTCAGTTGCTCCTCTTGTCTTAGAACTTGAACCATCACAGACTCAAACATGCCTGTTGACAAACCTACTAAATTGCGAGGCGTTGAACGACGTCTTGTAGAAATGCATGCTGTTGTTTTTTCATCCTCCTGCCCATAGCATCCTCTAGATGTTACAGCTAATGATGTTTTCTCTCTTAAATGCCTAGAAGAAAAAAGCAAGCCAATTCACAACTACAAACTTCTGTACCAGTGGCACTTCAATGCCTAGCCTACCAACCATGGATCAAGCATGCTTAGTCAGAAAAAAACAGTTATTTTTTCACCAGTCATTTTTTCTATTTTGAAAATTCCTTTATAAAATTTTAAACTTAAATCAAAGACACAATATGACCTATGTTTTCACACCAGTTAAAAACTGTATATTTACCACAAGTTGCCAAATATTATTTGGAGATGGAATTCTCTTAGTCCATAAGTATTTGTAAAGAAAAAACTTCCACAAAACCTAAGATAAGAAAGTAACCTTTTTAGCAGATACGTAAAAATAGGGGACTGGGTGATGGGGTCTATTAGTGGGGGGGTTGGGGATCTATTAGTTGGTTTAGGCAGGGGAAGCATATGTTAAACACCAGTTTCATCCTATTTTATACTACAAAAACTGAAAGACAAAACACTACAAATTTGTCTGCAAAGTTACATTTCTTCTTACATTGCTTCAAAAGACTCCATTAAAACTTGAATGAGTTTTTCACAACCTGTGAAAACATTAGAGGGACAGTGGAGAAAAATCCAACCTCCATTCAAAAGGAACCTCCATTCTAAGGTAATTTGCTGTGGCTTGCAGTACTCAGGAATTATACAACCAATATTGATTGAATCACTTGAAAGGGATCATTGACCTAAACACTACTCTGTAATAATATAAGAACGATTGTTCCAAGAACTAGTTCTTCAATTTCATTTTACAAATAAAATTATGTTAAACACTTCAAACAAATTTGTCTAATTAAAAATTGTAAAAGAACTTTGAGACTTCTAGGTTCCATATCCCCTTACACTTACAGGTCCTAGAAACTTTTATTAAGCTAGTGCACACAGACATAATGAAAAAATCTTTACAAATCTCTGAAGAGTTAATACAAGACAAATTCACTATATACTGAGGCAGGATTATCTTTAGACAGTTCAGTATTTCCTAATACTTATCTGAAAAAGACTG
Source organism: Pyrgilauda ruficollis (assembly GCF_017590135.1). NCBI lineage: Eukaryota > Metazoa > Chordata > Aves > Passeriformes > Passeridae > Pyrgilauda > Pyrgilauda ruficollis. Next base: position 4,740,918 of record NW_024529266.1, read on the forward strand.
TCCATTAAATGGAAGAATGACAAAAGCAATTGAATTTATTTTTTAGTAAATACCTATATTGCTATTTGAGAACACAAAATCTTCCTAGTTGCATTTAGTTATTTATCTGCCAGCAGTAAATCTATTAAGCCAGGAATTTTTTTTTTAAATCAGGTTTTACTTTAGCATACTAGGAACATTCATGCCCCACTATGTTCAGTTCCTTCCCTTCTACTACCAAACTGTCCCAAAACTGCCATTACACAGAAACAGTTTCAATTATACTCTTGCTATAGCAGCACTAAATATATTCACTCTTTCGGGTGACTTCTGCACCACTTTCCTGAAGTGTTCTTCCTACATGAGCAAGGTTCTTACCAGCTGGCAGTTCACGATGTGTGTCACTAGCAAACATAACACTGATGGACACACACAGCTTTACATACTGCCCAGCACTGTTCCTTCTTTACCTTCATCCTTCACCGAAAACACCTCTTGGTTTTTACATGCAGAATACTATGTCATTCAGAAACTCTAAGAAGCCACCATGGTTTTCGGATAATGACTAAACTATGACAAGCTCATGAGAAAGCATACACTTGAGTTGTGATTTAAACTGGGCTTTCTACTATACAGCTCGAGAGTTTTCTATGTTTCAGCTGCTTTGGCTGATAAGAAAGCAGTCCCTCAACTTATTATGATTTCCATTTTGCCATTTAAGACTACAGTATGGCAAGCATTGTGTCTCATTTTATTATTATGATTACCATTTCAAAGCAGGTAATTTCGGCTTAGTATTTTATTTCTACATATTTTAAGGGTGGTAAAAATTTCATAGATTGTAAAAATAACAATTTCAAATAGCCAAATATTCATACAGAGTTTAGCTAGTTTCACGACAGAATAAAATAAAGAAAGAAGCATTTGACATCTTGTGTAAACAAGTGTCTCTCCATGTTCACAAAAGGCTTCTTTCAGAAGGAAAATCTTAGTCAGGAAATGCTGTGCTCTATTTGGCATTTTGAGGTTTGGAATTCCAAAGCATTTTGAATTAAGATTTGAATAGTTCCCAGTAGGAAACGTTAATCTTCATGAAAGTACTGAAAGTTCCAGTGTTCTTTCTGTTGCCGGTTTTGTTCGACGCTTCTTTTCCTTTAACGGAATTTAAAGAAACACACTCTCCTGTTCTACTTTATGTAAAGAACACGCGGCATGGCCCCTGTAGTTTTTTACACCTACCGGGATAGCAGAGCCAACTTCTGTTCCAACATCATCTCCAGCTTCTGGGCCTGTTTGGAGAGCCAGTGATCCACACCGTGCAGCCGATAGCAAGTCTCCAGCATGAGCCGGAAGTCACACACGAAATCTGCTATCCCTGTGTACTGCCCACTGGAAAATTTCTCTTCCATTTTCAATAGCCATATTTCAGCGGGCAACTGCTGCAAGGACTGGCTGCTCTTACGGCCCAAGAGGGAGCCAGAGCCTTCTTCCCCGAAAAATGCCTGATCCGCGAGGGGCTTCAGGAACGGCGCCGTCAGAGGCCGGTACTTCTCCAGCAGGAACTCGCGCAGGATGCGGTACCCCTGCTGCAGCTCGGGATTCAGGCTCTGCTGCCAGGCAGCCTTCCCTCCCTCATCATCTGCCTCCTTCTCAGGTTCCTCCATCCCACTCCGAAGGGCCGAGGGCCGATCCGCCGGCAGATCCCCGCCGGACTCCATGTCTCCCGCCCCAGGCTCGTTCTCCGGCACCTGCCGGGGACCTCGGCGCTGCGCCTCGCCCGGCCGCCGCATCCGCACCGGGCTCACCTGCGCACACAGACACCGCTCAGCGCCCCGCCGGCCCGAGGGGCGGGACGCGGCCGCCGGGGGGGAGGCACCGACTGGGCTGGTGCGCGGCCCCGCCCGCCCGGGGACAGCGCCCTCGCCCTCAGGACCCGCCCCTTTCTCCCCCCCGCACGGCCGGCAGCACCGGCGCATCCCGCCCCCCGCGTGCGCCGTTAGCGAACCCCTCAGGGGCGGGACGGGGCCGGGCAGCGAACCCCTCAGGGGCGGGGCGGGGCCGAGCAGCGAACCCCTCAGGGGCGGGACGGGGCCGGGCAGCGAACCCCTCAGGGGCGGGGCGGGGCCGAGCAGCGAACCCCTCAGGGGCGGGACGGGGCCGGGCAGCGAACCCCTCAGGGGCGGGGCGGGGCCGAGCAGCGAACCCCTCAGGGGCGGGACGGGGCCGGGCAGCGAACCCCTCAGGGGCGGGGCGGGGCCGAGCAGCGAACCCCTCAGGGGCGGGACGGGGCCGGGCAGCGAACCCCTCAGGGGCGGGGCGGGGCCGGGCAGCGAACCCCTCAGGGGCGGGGCGGGGTCGGACAGCGAACCCCGCAGGGGCGGGGCGGGGCGGTCCTGTCCTGCCGCCTCCCCGCGGGGCTCTGCTGCCGCGCTGCTGCGGCTGAGAGGAAACTGCCGCCTAACGGGTCTGTCGTCTCTCGTCAGAAGTGTGCCACCTCAAGTGTTCAGCCGCCGAAGCGAGGCAGCAGCTCACAAAAGCACTCAGTTCTACACTCGCTTCTGCCTGACTTGCCTTAGGAGTTGGTGCTTTGTGAGGGGAGGCTGCTACTAACGACGCTGTCCTGGCCTGGGGTGCACCTGTAGTCCTCTCACCTTTCCCCTCACGTTTCCTCCAGTCCATCTCACTCCTGTAAGAGATCCTAAGGGACACCAGGAAACCAGGGAACTCCACAGTTGTAATGGTCTCCACAGCACGGCAAAGCACTCGGAGACACCCCTCTGTGTATGGCTTTGTTTTTTTCCTCTTCACGTTCCTAACTATATGAAGAGCTGAGGGCACCCTGCTGAGGGAGAGAGAGGGGAAGAGAATGAATGTAAGGGAGCAGGAAAAAAGCCCCTCTACTTCTGTAAGGGCATTCTTGTTCTTCAGAGACCACTCCAGAGGTCTTGCTCATGATGGAGTTCCCTTAATGGGAATAAATGCCTCCACACTGCAGGAAGGTGAACCTGCTTGGAAGGATCATTGTGCATTAAGACTGTAGTGATCCATGCAATAGTTAACTCAAGTGTGGCCACATACAGGGTGGCCTTTAGGTCTGTGTTCTGCTGGGCATATCCCATGGCCACAGGATAAATTCAAGCAGCACACTGTTAGAGCAGCTGTGTGCAGCTCCCACACTGTACTGGCATCTCTATGGCCTTGCCTCTATCTAAAACTGCAGCCAGAAGTCCTTATGCAAACATTCTCTCTGGCAGTAGAAATTATTAATGAAGTTGGGATTTTTAAAGGAAATCCTCTTATAGCTTGAATGATCACCATGGGATAGCCCTTCCACAGACAGAGTCTTCATGATGCACCCTTATTACAGATCCTTTTGATGCTGCACTGCTTATGGTTTGTGGGATCTGAAATGCTGTAGGATAACCATTCTCTCTTTTCTTATAATGTTAACTCTAAGAAATTGCATTTGCAGTGATACTTTGCAGAGTCTGAATGCCTTTCTTGTACGGGGACCATAAGGACCAGTATGTCCTGTTGCAAAACAGATGGAATGCTGTGTTGTATTTTCTTTAGTAACTGATCTCAGGAGCAGTGTTCATCTTGTCTAAGTCCCACTCCAAGCTGAAGGTGGAGAGTCATCATCAGAGGGACAGGAGTGGTGGAGGGATTCCAGCAACATGTGTGGAGGTTAAATCAACTGTAGGAAAAACATAACTGAGGAAAGCAACCATTCAAGTAACAGTGGGAATTTCTAGTGTAAATTAAATAAAACTAGATGAGGTTGGCAGCTCTTTTAGAAGTTTTGTGCCTGTTGGATGTCTGGCCCACAACACTCACTTCCTGGCTCATTTATCCTCTCTGCAACAGTAGCCAGTAGCTTAATAGAAGTTTTTGCTTCTTGCTGTATGTGTGGCCTTGCTTTGAGAATATGACAACTTGTAGTCATAATTCTGCATACAATTCGTAGGCTGAGTAGCCACAAAATGTGTTCAGAGATTTTGGTGTGATAAAATCTCAGCTATATTCAGATCTCCTGTAAAAAATTGAAATTTATGGTGATGAAAGAAATTAAGATATTGAGTCAACACACTGAAATTAAATTTCAGTGAAGAAAGGCCCGCATGTGACAAAACAAGATAATATCCTTTATTGGGACCTCTGACTTGTATCACAGAAGTATTTGAAAGAGGATATTTTTTCTAGGTATGCAATTAAAGTAGGCTAAACAAATAATTTTTAAAAAAGGATTGTACCGGGAAACATCATTGTGTTAATCTATTAGAACTTTTTTGTATTTTCTTATGTAATAAGAAAAATACATTGTATTCAAGGAGTTCTGTGAAACATTATCTATGTACTTCCCGAGTCTTGCCACACGAGTGCACTGTTGAATAAACGCCCTGCACGATTCCTGCCTTAGATCAGAGGTAACACTCCCATCTCAATGTAACCAGGGTAGAACTGCTGAAGCAGAAGCAAACATTTTGGAAAACCTGTAACAATGGGGTTTCGTTTTACCTACTCAGTGTTAATAGGAGCTATGACTCACATATCATTAAAAAAAAAAAAACAAAAAAAAAACAACAAAAAAAAAAACTCAAAACCAAACAACAACCAAAAAACAGCAACAAAAAAAACCCACAAAAAAACCAACCCCCCCCCCCCCCCAAAAAAAAAATACAAACCCAAAAGTTTTCAGAATAAATAGACCTGATAAATATTCTTACAATTTCTCTCCATACATCTGAATTGGATATACAATTTTTGCAAAATGGTGTGATACAGATTTGCATACATTTTAATCATGCAAGTTTGGATATGCATGATTGTTTCAAAGAATATTACACCAAGTGAGCGCCTCTGCCTTGATGTTATCACAAAGACAGCAAGAAATTATTTGTTATAATATTACTCACAGTGTCTTTGGTGTGCACAGAACAGTGCAAATGTCAAGTGGATAAACATACACCATAAGAAAGTAAGGTGAGATATGCTTGGGAGAGAGTAATCTTCCATATAGAGTTCACAAAGGATAGGATGATCTACCAAGGAAGAGAGACAACCGTCAGACGTGACCAGTATCCTTCACATCTGATGTGAATTTTGAGTGACAGAGAATCAGCAGGTCATGAAGGTCACATTCAGGAAAGTAAAGAGAGTATCTCAGCCTGACCATGAAAGCACCCATAACTTGTACAGACACCCAATGATTATGTAAATAATTAGTCTCTTCCTAAATTTTGATTTGGGTATAAGTTTTTTATCATATGCCCTAACCAGATACTTTGTCTTTACATTTGCTTTCAATCTGAAATCAATGTTATTAAACTACAAAGAAGTTACAAATACTGTATAGATTAAGATGATGAATAGCTAAGCAAACCTCAGCTGTTTTAAATCCCTGAGTTACTTGGGGCCATTTTTTTACACTTACCAAGATTTTATATGTGCATTTTTAGAGATTTATATATAACTCTCAGGAAATGTGTAAAATATATACAAAAAGAATATTTTAATCTAAAGTTCTAAAATCCAAAGGCCTTTAGTAATTTTCTATCCTATAGATAAGAGAACTATAGCATTTTTGTAAAAGAAGATATTACCACCCTCAAATAATTGTTTAGACTGGTGGAATTATAATATTCATATTAGGGCACTGGTGTTGTTTTCAAACAGGTCAGAGCTGCCTGTTACAGGATGTAGAATGAAAAAAGAAGGATGGTTTCTGTAGCAGCAGGACAGAATGCTTAGGAAGATAAGTAAAATTGACTGTTTCTTTCTGTGAAGGCCTGAATTCCTGTACCTTGAAATCACATTCTCTGCTTCAGGAGTAGTAAAGGAGGATTAAAAAGTACCTTCCATCTTCAACTTTAGGTTACGCTTCACAAGTCAGAAAAAACCCTTTTTTTTATATAATACACATTCACTCAGTTCTTCTCCTAGCAGTGTCATAAATAGTGACTGAGTGTCTCTCATTTTCCTTCATTCTGCTTCTCCTATTTAATACGTTAAGTCCAGGGGTCCAAAGTGCAGGTTTCTGCTCCTGGTGACCTCCATGGTGACATAGAATATAGCCCACATTAAGGGTCCTTGAACTCTTCTGTGAGGTGAGTGGATTAACATTGCCACCAGAGCCATTCAAACTGTATGCTCAAGTAGTTATATGTTCCTTCTGCTTACATATAGTAATGGTAAATAAAATGAACACCAAACTCTAGAAGACACTAACAATGTGCTTTCCATTTGCAGGTGTGAAGTTTCCTTTTATGAGATGCACAAAAGTTCTTGGGAAAGAAACAGGGGCTCTGAACTGTGAAGAAAATAATCAACTTCTGAAATGTTTCATATGAGTTATTCTGCTGATCTTTTTCATTCTCTCTCATGTTCCACCACTTTTAATTGCGTCTTTCTCCCTTTTAAGGATACAGTGCTACTTTCTAGTGTCAGTGATGTCCTCATTACCAATTAGAATACAAACAGACAGAAAACAAAGAAACTTTGTCTTTGAATTCTACACTGTAGAGACATTGCTCCTTTTTGAGTCCTCAAAGCTGTAAGCTGTTTTACATTCAACCTTCTGAAGCATATAGTACTGAAAATGTACTATGTGCTTCAGAAAATAAGTAATTATATAAATTAATTTAAGTAATATTATAATAAGTATAAATAAGTATTATTCATTATTAATATATACTATATAATGTATTAATATATATTAATATATATGTAATAAATAATATATAACATATTAATATAATATATTAATTATAATAAGTATAAATACATAATTCTCAGCAAATTCAAGCAGAATTAAAATTTTATATGTTACAATGCATCAAAAATCCATTCTCTAAAAAAGACCATGAATAAGTATTTTTTAATTAACATAATATGTTATGATCCAAATTTCTGTTATGAAGTCTTTTTAGAATTAGAGAAAGAATAAAGCAATTGAACACATTCAGTTTTTTTTTCTTGATTCTACATGGCCTTTGGAGTACACTGCATGAAAACTTATGGAGATGAATGCTGTAGGATGCCCAGGGACTTTGAGCACTAATGCCTAACACAGCTGGCTGCTAGAGGAAGTGGCACAGCAGGAATCAACACTATTTTCTGCCCAACCATGCCAGACCACCAGCAGAGATCTTCCTTCAAAGAGCACAGGTTGAGAGCTAGGAATGTGACATGAGGGAATGATAATCAAGTAGGGTAAAACATCTAATCTTTTTGGTTCTGTAATAAACTCCAGAGTTCACATCCCTTGTTGATTGCCATTTACACCTGACAGCTGGACATCCAGTACAGGCTGATGACTAGGTCCTTAGCCAAGCTGGAAGAATAACTGATGAGATCAGGCTGCAGTATTTCATTTAGCAATGTTTGTCAGTCTGTCTGCTGCGCAGATGCTGATGTTCATAGAACTTTTAAAAATGTGTATTTTTTTCAACTAGGCTTCATCCTTCCACACCCTTGCCAAACTTAGTCAAAATTATCCAGCAGATTAAAAATTGGCTGGAGAGGACAGACAGACAACACAATTACATATGCCTCAGTCCTTAGAAAACTAGTAGCAGGAACTTAGTAATCTCCAACACTGTTTATTTTCACTCTGCTCTCTGTTATTGCACAACACAGGAAAGACAACAAAATTCCTTCATACAGACCTGACACTTATTTATGTGAAAGGTTTTGCAATTATACTTTATTGTGTCTAATTGCAGTCCTGAGGCTTTTAAAAAAATGTTTGTGGTATTATGGGAATGGCAGGTATTTCCTCTTCCCAATGCTGGAGAGTGGAGATAAAGTACAAGGATATAATTTTCATATTAAAGAGAGGTTAGAGAATAATTAGGTGCAGAGATTAAAATGCACAGAGAGCCAATGTTTGGATGACTTAAACATTTGTTCCATTCGCTGCCCATTCAGTTCCTTTATAATCATTAACTGTAAAGACTGTGTTATACCGTATCAGAAAAGAAAAACCATGGCAAGGGCTAAAACTGTAGTCACACAGATATGAATGTCTGCTTCTGACAGGGGAAAAGAGAACTCCTCCAAATATGTTCATGATATCTACAGTATGTGTTGTATGTCGCTGTTCCTGGTGGATGGTGTGGTGTGAAAGAATCTGTGGCAATGCATAGTCACCTTACACATAGACACACCTTGCACATAGAGCACACCTCAAGACAAATCTTACATGCTATTGAACCAGTCTATCAATGAGGAATATTGGAAAGACTGGGCAATATTTGAAAAGTATAAATTAAAAGGATTGTCTGTACAAACATCAACTCTTGTTCTGAAGTGTTGTCACAAAAGTTACAGGAATCTATCAGCAAAATTTGATTAAAATCTAACAGTCTTTTGTCTCATTCAGCCACATCTGTACATCTGGTTTTATTCTACATTCAAAGAGAAAATACAATTGTTTCAAAATAGGAGATTTAGAAAAGACAGAATAATTAATTAATCAATATAAAACCCATAATATTTTCTTAATTTTTATTTCACAGAATCACAGTATAGCTGAGGTTGAAACAGATCTGTGTGTCTGTTGCCTCCATGCCTCCATGCTCAAAGTGAGGGCAAACAGAACTGCTTTCTCAGGGTCTCGTTCAGATGGGTTTTCAGTACCTTCAAGGATGGAGGCTCCACAAAATATTTGCATGCAATAAAGACAAACCACTGTAGTCCAAGAAGATATGAGAGCCTCTATATTTTCCTCTATTTGTAGTTAATGTGCATGGCTTACAGCACCTCAGGGTGTTAGAATTATAGACCATCCTGAGATGGAAGGGACCCACAAGGATCATTCCGTCCAGTCCTGGCTCTGGTCATACCAAGAGTCACACCATGCGCCTGAGAGCATTGTCCAAATGCTTCATGAGCACTGTCAGGTTGGTGCTGTGGCCACTTCTCTGAGGAGCCTTGTCCAATGCCCAACCACCCTCTGGGTGAAGAACCTTTTCCTGATATCCAGCCTAAACCTCCCCTGACACAACTTCAGGCCATTCCCTTGGGTCCTGTAACTGGTCCTCTCATGGTGAAGAGATCAGTGCCTGTCCCTCACCTTCCCCTTGTGAGGAAGTTGTAACTGCTAAGAGGTCTCTCCTCAGTCTCCTTCAGACTGGAAAGAACAAGTGACCTCAGCCACTCCCCTTGTATGGCTTCCATGTATTACTGTCCAGTGGACCCCTTTTGCTGAGTGCCTTTTGTGGTCCTGTGTGTCCCCTAGCAAGTGATGGGAGGACATATTCTGCCATCTCAAGTTCAAGAGGCATCATCCTTCTCTTATTCCAAGAAATACCAAAAATAGGGTAACCCTCAATGAGTAAAAAACATTTACAGTAACATTTGGTATAAGAACTCCAAACTTAGAGAAATATTAAAAAATAGTAATTTAGCACTGAAGCAGAAATAGTTTTCATTTATACACACCGCTTTTCACTTTTGTGTGTATGTTTTTAAGAACAAACTTCCAAAAAAATGTAGATTTTTGAGCAGTGGCCAGCATAGACCTTACTGTGTCATAAGTCTTCTGTTGTAAACAGAAACACATGAAGGTTTAAATAAGTCCCCACTCTTTTCAGTAGTAACTTCACTGCACATAAAACAGAATTATTTAATGACAGTTTGGAAGTACTGGGAGCAACAGATAGGCTACAGTAGGCTCTGTTTAGTCCTATATATGTCTTTGGCATGCCATGTTAACAGGATGTGAAGCAAGATTAAGTTGGAAGTTAAATGCTCATTCTATAATGTTCTTAGAATATTTTAAAAACCCAACAGTTTCCAAGAAAATGCACTGATAGATTACGATGTCAGTTTTAGTCAGTTAGAAAATATGTTTTTTTCTGTTATAGTTCTGCTAACTATATTTGGGCTGGTTTTTTATACCTTTAGGGGAGAAAGACCTCAGTGTGAAGAAAAACAAGAACATCTCATACAAATATTAATATATATTCTGGACTTTAGAATAGTACTGTACTCTGAACTAGAGCAAGTTTTTTTAGGCTGATGTCTCCATCGTACCTCACACAATCTATTTAACGTTTCCAATTGCTTTCACTGGAAATGTTTAGAAAAGGCTTTCTTCACACTATTACTACTTGTAATCAATCTTTTCCCCATTGTAAATCTGTCTATACACTGGAGTCCAAATTGTACATACCTGATCTTTTTGTGTAGTACAGTCTATTGGCCATGTTCCAGGTTTTTTCCAGCTTGAGAGGTTTGAATTAGACCTCCTGTAAATTGTTGGCAAATTAAATGGCTGATTAAATAGCTAGTATTTACTGTATGCTCAAAATTATTCATGCAGTGGCATGTGGTACCAGGAAACTTTTCCTTCTTCTCTTTTCTGCAAATATTTACTTTTTTGCAGATTAATTTCTAAAGCCAAAAAAACACAAACCAGTAGTAGGCAGCTGTTTTTCTTGCTACTCCCATGCCAATAGTTATACATAAACTATTTTTTTAATAACTTCATTGATGTTTTTCTCTCCATCACTGTTTTCTAGAGGTTGTTGCCTTTCAAGATAATTTAATATGACATGTTAATTTAATTAGAAGAGAATTTTGAAAGCCTGTCCTGTAATGGACTGAACCTATGTTGCAACTGTAGGCATAGAGTTATTAAGAGGGGTCCATGATCAATGAAAATCATTAACTCTAATGGTGGAGCTTGGAGAATAAAAGCAAGCAAGCAGGCAAAGAAAGAAAGAGAGAAAGTGTGAGACTGAGCAAGAGAAAGGGAGACATAGGTGCCAGGAAGTAGGGGTGGGACAGGCAATGTTGGAAACAGACAGAGAATGGAAAATGCTTCCCAGTGGCCAACCTAAAAGTATGCAGAGTTGCCCAGATGGGTGTCCTCCTGTTTCACTTCTAACGTGGTAACTTGATAGTTTTCAAGTTACCATAGTTTCAAGATAGTTTCAAATCATCTTTGGATTTTTCTGCTATTGGTGCTGTTATTGCTGATGGGACCAATAAAACAATAAAGTTTAAAAGAAACTGTAAAGGTTAAGATGGAAAGTCAGCTGCAATGTGGTTGTATCCTCAGTATTTCTATGGCACCCAGATTGTATCAATTACAATTAGCTTCTGTGTGTGTGTGTGGATGCTGATGCTGTATGTTGTTATTTAGCTCCTAAAGAGTAGTGGTGATGTAGCACATTATGATGTCCCTACAGATGCTCCTTTAATATAAGACATTGTTCTGTGTTATGGCTATAGGGATGGCATACTTAAACCTGGAATTTTACCTCCTGCCTGAGGTACACGTGCAGCCTGCAAGCATGGTTCATGTGATATGCAATCTGTGTTTCACAACCTGCTGCTCACTAAAAAATACAGCTGCAGCAGCAGCATCAAATCTTGACTCAGTATAGCATCTGAACAACTGTATTAAAACAAATTAAAATGCTTTTGCCACATAATACATTCTTCATTGCATTTCTCCTTGTTGTGCTTTAACCCAGAAGGTAACTAAACAGCTGTGGGCCCATGTTCTACCACCACCCTTCCCCTGTGTCCCCTCCAACTTCTTGTGCCCCAGATTCCTTACTGGTGTGGCAGTGGGAAGACCTGCAAATTCCTTCAGCTAGTGTCAACACCACTTAGTAAAATCTAAAACATCAGTGTGTCATCAACATTACTCTTATCCTCAATCTGTCATGCAGTACTATACCAAATAGGGCAAAAATTAACTCTGTTCCCAATAAAACCATTGCAATATCCACCCTTTATTCCGTATCATTTATGTCACGCCCAGGTTCCACTCTTCTCAAGGCATCCTTCCCTGTCTTTTGATACATACACAGAGATAACATTCCCTTAGTCTATGGGTCATCCCTCTAAAATGTCCATTGAGTAAAATTAGTCCATAGCTTCTGGCTTCTTCTGTCATAGTAGACCTTCAGAGCTGGAGAGATGGTGCATGGTATTGGATAATGTCCATGATAAGTCCATCCCTCATTCAAAATCCCATTTGTATGTTTCATCTCTTCTTCAATGGTCCAGTGTGTCACAGGCCCACTGAGCTACCTATCTTCCTCTGCCTCTTCTCGGCTACCTTGTGATAGCCCTGCATGGAGCTGATCCCTCTTAGAGGCAGCTGCTTTATCTCTTAATAAATATGTCCACTTCTGTTGCTGTTGAGACAGTCACAACACAGAAGAACACTATACAATTTCAGAAGGCTTCTCTCTTTATTATAACAGCATGCTTTCTTTTACAGATTCCCAACAAAGTTTATACTTATTAATTGGTTACAATAAATCAACTCAGTGTTCATTGGTACAGAACAGTCTCCACCACTGTTTTCAACTAATGTCCAACTGCAGGTTTCTTTTATTTATCTTTTCCTTCTTGGTTTCCAAGTCAACAGCCTTGGCAGAATTCTTTTCAGGGGTAAACACGACTCTTATCAACTTCTTCTTCAAATAACTCTTGCTAGCTCACAGACCAGCTGTCAGCCCCTTCCACATGCTTCTGCTTCCAGTATTTCTCCTTGTCTACAAGCGTAGCTAATACTGGCATATGTTGGTTCTCTGGTCCAGCCGTGGGCTCTGTCACTTTGCTCTCAGTTCCAGAGACCTTCCCTCCCTGCAGCAGGCACTGAGCTCTGAACAGAGCTCAGTCAGCCTGGACCAGGCCCCAGTACATTGCAGTGATTTCTGGCTCTCTGGAATTATCTGGTGACAGGTCATCTTTCCCAAATATTTTAATAAATTTTTCTGGATTCCTCACTTTTTCAGAGGTGAAGTTCCAAAACACTGGGAGGTGCCCACTGTCCTAGGTACTTGCCCATCCTACCCCACACTCCCTGCCACTCATAACTATCCAGCCTCAGGGCAGATCCCTGGGTGATGTTCTTACCTAGTTGCGTAACCTTAGGCAAGACCTGAGACATATTAATGCATCACAGCAATGCAAAGGTGCTGGTTTGGACACCCTGGGGATACTTTCCAAGAGCTGTTGTAACTCACCTGGAGGAGAAGGGAGGGATGGCAGAGAGTGTCATTCCCATGGATGGACCCTTGGAGGGGTAGTTATGTGTCATTCCTAGCAGGTAGCTCCTGCGGTGCAGACGCAGAAGCAATGCTCGGTGCACACACTGCCTCAGCCCTGCCAACAGACATCTTACCATATCAAAAAACCATGTTACAAAGCACAACAACATCGTAACCTTAACCTAGAGCTGAGAAATGACACAACAGGGAATACACACAGCAAGTAAGGTGCTACCCAAGGCAACTCTGAGAACACACAACAACATTGTGATTAAATAAATCAACATTGTGGCCAGCAACTATTAAACCAATGCAACTAATTGCTAATAACAAATTTGTTTTAACATGTCGGAACAGTGGTTATCTTGACCCTTCACACCCATCGGTTGGGTGCCAAAATGGACTCTTGTGGTTTAATCCAGCAGACAGCTAACACCATACAAACCACTTGCTCACTTCCCTGTCACCACCCCAGAATGAGTAAGAGAATTGGGGGAAAAAAATATTAAATTCACCCGTTGAGATAAAGACAGCTTAATAGGCCAGAAACAGGAGGGGAAACAAAAATAACTACCATTAAAATTGGAATATACAGAACAAGCAATGCACAATGTATCTGCTAGCCACCTGCTAGTTGATACACAGCCAGTTCCCAAGACCCCAGCCATCTTTATCTGCAGCTGATATTACTGAGCTTTACACCATGGAATATCCCTCCAGTCAGTCACGGTCAGCTCTATCACCTGTGTCTCCTCCCAGCTACTCGTGTCTCCCAGCCTCCTCACTGGTGGTGTGATATGAGAAACAGAAAAAGTCCTTGTCTTAATGCTTAACACTTCATCCATCAGTCTGTTTCAACATTATTCTCATCCTAAATCTAAATCACAGCATTATGCCATATACCAGCATGAAAATTAACTCTATCCCACACAAAGTTAGGACAATTGTGTACCCAAAGGACCATCTTACACCACACAATTTAGAAACTTCCCCACGTTTGCAGACTGTTTGGGCAATAGACAAAGACTTGAGATTTCAAAGTAAAACATTGCTTTGTGACCAAGTATGTGTTTCAGTAAAGTCTTTCTGTTGACCCAATACATTACCAGTGTATGGTGAGGGCTTAGAAAATGAAAAATACCTTTCCTAAACCAAACACAGATAAATCATATAACCTTCTTTACATAGTGAACAACCTCCAGATAAGTAGCTTCAACTCTAGCAGTAGCTTCATGATTTTAAGAAAACTTTGGCCAAAAAAAAAAAGTAAATGTAATTGATTTTAGGGGATTTTTATCATTTCAGTGAGATAAATAAAAATGCTACTCTCTCCTGTAAAAATGCAAGGCTCACTAATTAAAAAAAAGGTTAGATAATATGAATAGGAAGGACTCACCAATAGAAGTGAAGGGTTAGAAATGCAAATAGGTAGATAAGGCCAACTGAATGTGCTAAATTTGATAATAAAACTTACATATTACAAGGGCTTCATGGGTAAAGAAATGTATCACCTCCACTTTTAGCAGTTCACTCATATCACCAGCAGTCCAAGTATTCCCATTGATGCAATGCAGGCAAAGCCTGTTTGATAGCTGGGTAAATGTTCAAGCAGTAAGTTTGCTTTGAGCTCCCTGAAACAGAGGCTATGCTCCTACTTTTAGTATGTCTATATTACTATAAACCCAGTGTCTACACATAACTCAGCCCTGGAAGAATGACAGCTAACAAGAACAATAATAGTGACATAAAATATAGGAATAGAATACACAAAACTAGTGGCTAAAAATTTGCATGCAGCTCTAGGCAGAAAAGCTTATAGTGGCATCATAGAGAAACAGGCATTTAAAAGTTTGCTGCTACAATTTCCAACCGTCTTGTAATTCCAGGAACAGTTAGAACCATTGGAATGTTGATATAAATGAGAGTGTGTAGAGATCTAGAAGATTAGATCCACGTCAGACTTTTGTTTTATTCAGAGGTTTGGCTTCCTGCCCTCTGTTCAGGCAATAAATTGGCTGTAACAGAGCTGCTTCTAGCATTCTGTTCAGTAGAAGTATCCCAGCAGAGACAAAAACACACAAAATAAGGTAAGCAAGAATGGCAGATTACAGCAGGATTAAATAATTTAAGTTATCAGACTGTTTTTTGAAATTTTATGAGTGATTTTTTTAAGTTGACCTTAAAGTTTTCTTAAGAAATCTCTTTCTTCATCTAGTTTATGTTAATTTTTTGTATTCCTGTGTCTAGTTTAGATGATAGATTTTGTAAAGTGTTATTTGAAAGAGACTATAACCTCATTTTTTTATTAGCTATAGGATGTCAAAAATTCTTTTTAATCCACTGTTAAATTGGAATAAACCTGGAGGAATTACTACCTCTACTAGCAGGCCTGACAGCTGTGACCCAATACACTCAACTAAAACAGTTCTGACCCTGTAAGGATCTTAGACATATCATGATAGGAATTTGTCAGCACGGTATGAGATAATATTTGGAACACACCACCATATGGATGAACTCCAAAATTCTAAATGTTTTTTTATGTACTGAATTTGATTTAATTTAATTTTATGATCACACGTATCTTGGGGTTAAATGAAAGAGAGAACAAACAAGATCCCAGCAGGAGCAAGAGAAGCTATATAGCAGGTTTTCTTTGCTGTCTTCATATCAATGAAATAATATAATCCATGTAGTATTAAAAAAAATTCAAATTTCCTCTGCTTTTAGTATGATCTTGTTGTCATTGACCACAAACATACTCATTAGTTTATTAGGAGTAGTTAGACTGCTGCTAGTTTCAGTTGTTTAAAGAACTTTAATTCCCTTATACTTAGTTTGGATGCAAAATGAAACTAATCAGATCCAAGTTATGAAAACAGTGGTTGACATGTCTGCAGCCAAGAACAATATCCAAATCTTCATAGTCCACTTCAATGTATACCTTACAGAAGAGAGAAAAGAACTGAAGAAATAGGTATGAAAGATATTAGGAAGCTATGCATGGCATAAAAGACTATGACAAAGAATGAAAAATGGGGGCATAGGTGACATATATATAAGAACATGTAATGACAGGAAAAGTTTCTTGAAATGGGAGTATTTGTATGTCACTCAGTCTTAAGGAATATATGGCAATTCAGGGTGTGAAAGCTTGTTTTATTTATTGTAGGGAGTTTTAATTGTTCTGGAGAACAGCTAATTGGCTTCTGAGGAGCCAACAGAGGTGAAGTTCTACCACAACCTTTCTTATTTTCTACTTGTTTAAACAAGACAAAGTAATTAAAGTTTAGTACAGTCCTTCATAACATCAAGGTTACCTGTGCATAACTCATCAGAGAAAGTTTCTTCAGAATTTATCCACTTCCTAAACATGTTTCTGAAAATGTATTTGGACTGGTCTGCCCTCTTCAGGAATTCTTCAGTCCTGACTTGTGAACATTCTGCTTTTTTTCTTACCGTTGTAAGTATTGCAGGTGCAAGACTCAACATAGATCAAAACCAGGAACTGGGATCTTCAGAACTTCTGATCAAGAGCAGTCAAACTAGAATTACACTTGTTTTTAGTAGCAAACTTGAGTAAGTGATTGTGTGGTTTTGGTCTCACAGACCCAGCAAAGTCCAAAAGCTTTGTTAATGAATGCCTAGAGACTCAGGTTCCTCAAGATCCACAAGGTGGCATTACTGTCCGCACACACCATAGAGCTCGATTCACGTGAAAGCTTCCAGAGACCAGTTTCCTAGTGAAAAAAACACAAAGAATGTTTTCTTTTGTTAAGAATTCTCAGTGATAAAGCAGTCTCAGCCAAGATGAGGAAGACCCAGCCATTTCGTTCTACCTCTGACTGCCAGTTATCACTCACGATGTGAGCACTATTCACAAGGAAGTGCAATCCCATATCATAAATATTTCACTTTTCAGTGATCTAACTGAATGTTGTTATAACTAGAGTTGAAGAGAGTGAATAAGAGCCTTAGTTTTCCCTTTTAGTCTGGTAATAAGAGAACTGCCAGACAGAAGTTTTTAATTTCATGTAAAAATTTAATACGAAGCTTTGTATCAGGGAAGTGAGCCAAACCAGAAAGCAGAACTGCCCTACTCTTTCTTGGGTGAATTTACAAACCATTACACTTGGGTCAGAGCCATAATATTTCTGGTCTGACAGATATTTAATTATTCTGTGCAAAGCTGCATGGGGCTAAAATTGTATCCATCTTCACTTGTTTCATTCACCAGGATACCAGACAGAATTAAAGCTCATTGTTTTCTTTGGTCTGCACTTGCCATAAACACTTGTCATAATCACTTGTCATAAACAGGTGACTTCAGGAGAGCATGTAGACTTCAGAATTTCAGCTTCCCTTTCTTTAAACAAAAGTGATGTCCTTAGCTTTCCTGAAATGCAGTGATTTAACTTGCAGCTTTGGCATGCCTTAGTAGCTGCCTGAGTGGTTTCACCATCAAAGTAGTTCACATTCTTAGACATCAACCACTCCTTCAGGTATCTAATCTGATATTCCTTAATAATTATAACATATTCCTCAAGTTTCCAAATGCAAGTCCTCATTTCTAAAGCAAGATTTCCTGAACCTTGGTTTAAGACTGCAATATACTTATGTATACCTCTGAGAGTCAGATTATGCTGTTTTGAACTTAGCCTCATTTTCAATCATTTATGAATACAATTTTTTTTCTTTGACAATTATCTTAGACTGTATCCACAAAATGAATGTGATTCTCCAATTCAGTTAGCAAAATGGAGCTAGCTTCCTATGATTGACAAACAAAAACTGAAGCCACAAACACTGCTTATATATTATCCAAGGGGAAGTCTTTAAAAATATATTTGTTCAACACAACTGTGTTATCCAAATGTGTCGGTGTGTATCTTAGTGAAAGTTTAGGTAGTTAACTGATTTACCATCACTGTAAACGCAGCTGTTTTGCTTTGCAAGACAAAGGCTTGGGGATCATGCAAGCAGTCAAATATTTTTTGAGTTTATCCACTTCTATTAACTGTCATTTATCAAAATCATATTTGAAAACTTCCTTCTCAATGGAAACACAAAGTCTTGTGACAAATTCTAACTCCTACTTTAGGACTCGAAAAGGAACTCAAGTGAGATCATTGTCATCAGTATTTCTTCAGTGGCTCCACAATGCTGCTCCGCTCAGGCCGTAGAAAGCCATATAAAATGCCTCTCCGTAGAAAGCAGCCTGTGAAGAAGAAATTTCTGCTTAGAAATATGAGAACAGCTTCTGGAAAGTCAGGTAACTCTTACCTGAGTGACAGATATGTTTGTAATCTTGAAAAGAATATTCCAGTCCGAGGCAAAATCCAACAAAATTAAGCATGTGGAACAGCTTTTCTAGAATGCTGTCAAATTTAAAATATTTGGTGAAAAATAGACCCCAAAAGCTACCTTTAAAATAAACAGAACAGAAATACTTTTAAAAATACTGACATTACATTTTTCACCCCACCATGTTCAGACCAGTAATTCCTGATGTACAAATGTACCTCCCTGGAAAAGGGTGAATGATAAGCTGACCTGCCAACCATTCTAGTCTGGGCACTGTACTAGTTTTTGTAATTCTAGTTATAAGTAGAATTCTTACACTATAACTACTTCAAAATAAAATTTTTAAAAGGTTTGCTGTATTGATTATTGTAGTTGTTCTGTTGCTTTTTAGAACAACACATCTTTTTTTCTGGAAGCCTGATTGCCAGCTGCCTTTGAAGAGAATACCTTTGTCCAACTATAAATCAGCTATGCATGCAATCAAAGGTCCAACACAGAACCTGCCACTTCTGGAGTGTGTGGTTCCAGCTGTCAGGATGTGCATCATCCTACTCTTTCTGCAGAGTTTCTGCTCAGCCTAAACAGGGTGGAAAGAAAGCTTCTTGGAAACAATGCAATTTTTTCAAAATATCTGCCTAAATACAAATGTTTCAGCGGAGGTATCTCATCATAAAATAAGTAAAAAAGTTTTTGGTGAAGTCAAGCATTCCTAAAACATTATGCTACTGCTGACGCATTCTGTGTATCCTGTTGTTTCATTTGCCTAATTATTCTGGCAAAGACAGGTTTTTTTATCTCACAATATACCCTGGAGGTGTTTGTCATCTCCGAAACGCTTAACTGCATTTCAAAGTATCAAATCTCTTCCAGTAAAACAATGTGCAGCTGAACATAATCAAAATTGTGACTTGTAGTGTTATTCTGTGGGTGTCTGATATCCAAGTGTCTAGACATACATCCTTCTAACATCCAGAACAACACAGTTGTGTTTAGCAGTGAAAGGGAAAAATTTCCCTCTTGGAAGATTTTAGCTTGAAGGACCTGGGTTTGTTGGTTTGTTTTTTGGTTTCTTTTCCAGGACAAGTTGTCCAATCCCCAAACTAAGTGCTGCTATTTTAGCTAGCCATAAGCACTCTAACCTAAAAGTCTTATTTATACCAGATTCAATATTCAAAATGCAAAGTTGGGAAACAGACAAGTACTTACCTATGAAATACAGGAAACTAGTCTATAAACAGTATGCTGCAGAGAAACATTCCCTACTTGATCTCTTCTTTTCTTCATATACAAACTTAGAACTTTATTTTTCACATCTCTC
Organism: Pyrgilauda ruficollis; assembly: GCF_017590135.1. Taxonomy (NCBI): domain Eukaryota; kingdom Metazoa; phylum Chordata; class Aves; order Passeriformes; family Passeridae; genus Pyrgilauda; species Pyrgilauda ruficollis. The sequence continues at coordinate 4,760,538 of NW_024529266.1, forward strand.
CACTCAAAGATTTCTGTGAACAGCCTTGCTTTGGCTCAGGTTTCCCACAGAACTCCATTGGCTACGCTAAGTCTACTCATTCACCAGCCAACTGCAAATGTGGACCCACTCACCCACATTCAAATTCATCCCGTCCCCATTGATCTTTAGCCTCTTTCAACATAGCTATCTGCATGCTGTTCACCATTCCTCTTTCTTACACTATTCCTCAGGCTCTTGACTTGAAAGCTATTTTGTCACACTCAAGCTTTCATATGTTATTTCTCTAAAAGGTTGAGATACATATTTTCTGGTCACTGACATAACCTTCTAAGCAAAGAAATGTTTATTTTTCCTTCTTCACACCAATACCAAGCCCTCAAAAACGCTGCTTAAGCCCACTGGATAATTTCTAGTATATGTTGGCTATACTGCTCATAGTTCAAATATACATAGATTATCAAGTAAAGATTGTTAAAAAATGCACTTGATCTTTTTCTAATGGAATGTTGTAATTTCTCGGTTGATAATAAAATTAATTATATCTCACTTTTTATTAGCGTTTAGCCTGAGAAAAACATTGAAATGTTATATACTAACTGAAGATTCAAAAACAGTGCATTTTGATATAGATGAAGATGGTCATCATGAAATATCTACCAAGGATTCACAATCCCATGAAGGTAATGTTCCTGATGTACCAAAACTCATCAACTGCATGTATAGTACTCAGGAAATTTTCAAATGTACTATTATGTGTCATGTGTCCCTGAGTCCCTGTCTCCAAGAAAGACATTGAGGGGCTGGAGAATGTCCAGAGAAGGGAAATGGAGCTGGGGAAGGGTTTGAAGCGCCAGACTTGTGAGGAGCAGGGGAGGGAGCTGGGGGTGTTTAGCCTGGAGGAAAAGAGGCTCAGGAGAAACCTTATCCCTACAGCTGCCAAACAGGAGGGTGTATCCAGGTGTGGGTCGGTCCCTTCTCGCAGGTAACAAGAGGCTGGATGAGGGGAAATGGCCTCTGGTTGTGCCAGGGGAAATTTAGATTAAACAATAGGAAAAATGTCTCTGTTGCAAGTGCTGCCAAGCTTTGGCAGAGGGCACCCAGGGAAGTGTTTGTGTCCCCACCCCTGTAGGGATTTAGGTGTTTGGGTGTCATGAATAGGAACATGGTGTACTTGGCAGTGTCAGATTATGGTTGTACTCAATGATCATAAAGGTCTTTTCCAATCTAAATGATGTTGTGATCCTGTTCTCTGTAGACATACAATATATCGGATCTGTATTAATATGGATAATGACACAAGAAAACTTTTATCCTGGTTTGCAGTAGGCATGTTATATATTTAAATGTAAAGATTATATTGTTCATGCTCATTTGACTTAGTGGGAAGTCTAGACATTTAGCTCAAAAGGGAGACAAAGGAAAGACAACACTCAAGAACAAATGCAGAATGCAAGAACAAAGGTAAAATGGAGACTAGGGCACACTTTGGAATTTAGGATTTTGGATTGGGGTTATTTTGTTTTTAATTGAACTCTTTTGTCTCAAATGTGGCTTCAATATTTGACACCAAAGATGCTATCATAACTGTCATCATGCAAAGACTTGTTAGAGGACATAATTTCAATAGAGAAAAGTTAAATAGTATCAAATGCAATTATTCGAGAATGATGCAATTATTCTAGAATGGTACCATTTCCAGATATGTGAAAGTAGGAAAAAAAACGCAATAAAATATGTCTTTAACCAAAATAGAGAAAAAAGTTAAAATCTTTAAGTTAGCTATTGAATTACTAAAACTTTCATTCAATTAAATTGAGAATAACGACAGATGCACTGATAGGGTACTTAAGTGTCTTTCATATATTTTTCAGTATCTTTTCCTTGACAACTCCATCAAATTTTGGAGTCACTCAGACAATCATTATTGTTAATCTATGAACAGAACCAAAACCTGTGTAGGTGTACAATGGAAGCAGTTTGTGAACAGATACAGAGTGTGACAAGCCTGATGTAGAAGATACTAATATTCCAAGAACACAAAAACAAAACCAAACCAAACAAAAAAAAAAAAAAAACCCAAAACAACAAAAAATGAAATGCTGTGTAATATTATTTTGCACATAGGCACCAAAGACATATATTCATGATGCAGTTAAGACAACATAATAGGAACAAGTTGTAATGAGGATGTTTGGGACATTTTTACCAGAAGTGGGTGGTGTTTTCCCTGGCTCACTGGCCGTGTGATTCAGGCTGACGTTAGAAAAGCCAGAAACAACCTGCTATTGTTACCTGTTGCCTTCCAACCCATACATTTCATATTAAGGTACTCACTTTCACAGCCAAAGCACTTCAGGCTCCTCTTTAATAGCATACTAGGCTTTACAGCTGGTCACCAACCTCTTGTTTCTTAGGTGCAATCTCTGTTGCAAAAGATAATTAAGCAATCAATACACTTTTTAGGCTCAGTGTTCAGACTTCAGTGTACCTGTTCACAAGTCTAACTGTACAGCCTTACAGGGTTAAATGGATTCAGAGACCCTCAAGAAAAGAAATCTGATATCTATTACATGCTTCTTCTCAGATTATGTTTCAAAACAATTCATGAAACTGTTTGTATTATTTTTAAATCTGAGAAATGTAGCTCTCTAATTCCACATATTTGTTAAATACCTTCTATTTTAGATATTGCGTGGTTAAGCGTGTTCACAAGGAAGGAAGCAGCAGTTACTGGTAAGTCTCTTGTGGGAAAAAAAGGTATAATCTCTTTGTTTGGGTCTGGTTTTGAAGATACATTTGAGTGTAGGAAAAGAAGGTAGTAGTGTTTTACACATAGACTTGCCATTAGAAGTAACATATTGTATCAGATTTTTCACTTAGCTCAGGTTATTGGACAGGTCTAAAAATAAAAAAGCTTTCTGTGTTCCATAAGAAGAAATCTTCAAAGTTACAAAATTTGTAAATTAGGAGTAGTGGCTGGGACTGAAACAAATGTATGTAAGGGAATGTATTGTATGCAAACTGGAACATACAATTTTCTTGTAGAAAAGTCTGGGTGCTCCATTGCTGGTGTAGGAGTCCTAAAATGAAGATCTGTTTTAGCAGGAGAGGAAAACCAAATAGAAATTAATATGAAGAAAGAGGAGGTGTGCTTTCAGAACTTTCATATTGTGCAGTTACAAAATTATTGAGAAAATCAAAGATATATTAGTTTAGATATTACAGTGGAAGAAAAATGCACTCTAATTCCAATCATCAAGAGCTCCTGTAACCAATAAGAACAAATATGGTTCAGTACTGCACCCTGAAGAAGGGACAAATGAGGATTTCTAAGGAACAGTATAAAAATACTGATATCCTCCCAGATCCCAAAGCTTTACATTTTAGGGATATCCCTAAGCAAGAAGGTTTTTTACTCATTTAATTTCAAGGCATTTTCTTTGCATGGATTTTTAAATTGCCCTTTAGACTCTGGTAAGGTTTCAGTGACCAGAGAGACAAGGTAATTAATACAAAAGCCATCAGAGAGTGGAAGTATCATTGATATATAATCACAGAAACGTTCCTTACTTTCCTTGCCATTCTCTGGCTGCTTGATGGATCACTTGTCACATCTTTTAGAGGTGATAGAGAAAGCTGGGTTCCTTTGGACTTACTCAGAAAAAACAATGTATAAGCTAGTCACAATAAACTCTAGATGGAGAAAGACAAGGATAGTTAGGAAATAAGTCATGTTGATGGATGTCCCTCGTCAACTGGATGGACTCCTGCATACCTCTTTTGTTGTCAATCTTACCTTCAAGAGAGAGCACTCTTGACTTGGATAAGAAACCTCCCTTGCCTGTTGGTGTGTCTCTTAAATGCTACAACTGAAATTAGACAATTGCAGCTGAGGCAATTTAAGGTGATGTCACAAAAAGTAATAAAGATTACAGAATTGTAGACCTGCTATAGTAGCCTACTATGTTTATCTAAATACTCATTTTAACTGAATAAAGTATAGTCAGTTTGAGTTTTTCTCAGTTTTTAACAGGGATTTTTATACTCTTTTCATGCTATAGCTGTCTCAGAAAAATTCCTTCAGAAGAATAATACAAAAGCATTACAGTTAAGAAAAGTTAAGGCAGTTAAAATCAGGGCCAAAAGCAGCTAAAATTAGTCAAGTGAGATGAATATGTTCTGCTAATTCTGAATATTCTTCAAAGGCTAAAACAATGCCTTTGGTAATAAGTAAAAAAACTCCAAACTCCGTAACTGCAAATGGTAATGCATAATAATCTAATGTCTTTTAAATTTGTATTCAGCTGTTGCAGCTAAAAATATAGATCAAATGCCACTTTCTTTTGTATTTTTTGCCTTAAATGGAACACTTGTCATACTTCTAAAAGCACAAGTGGTGTTTTTTGAAGTAAGTTTGCAAGTCAGTCAGATAAGTATAGCATCACTGAGCAGTCATTATATGTAATGGGTTTTTTTTAAGGTAATGCTCTTGTGTGCTGTATCAGTTGGCAAAGGGTACTTTAATTTATTTACTTTTTGCTGATGTCAGAAGGTAACAATGAACATTGTCAGTTTAGCAGGCTGAAGAATGTCCCATATTATTGATATCATCTTACTTCCTGCAGCTGAAAAAACAGTATTAGCTCAAAAATGGAATTAATCCAATGCATCCACAATTATAATAGTAGAAAGATTTTTATCTAGAAACATGCAGAAAGTAGAAGGGAAAAAATGCTGCATTTTCCATATTGATGTACACATTAAACAGGTTTATTACACATATGAGTTATCTACCACTACATAGGCCTTTGTAGTTCACATGACATGTAGTAATGAATAACTGATATTTCATACATTGAGCATAAAAGTAGAGAAATAAACTATATATATGGCAAATTTAAAGTCTCACAAAGTCACAGGCTTTAAATACTTTAGACATGAGAAAGATATCAAGAGTGATTGTATTTATTTCTATTCCCATGCCTATAAACTATGTTTTCTCTTTGTAGAGAATATTCAGCTCTTCTTTATTTTATAAAGTGATACTCATATTATTACAATATTCTCCTCTGTGTAAAACAGATTCTAAAAATTTGGTGAGCCTCACACAGAGATCAAAGCTTAATGAATTTGTCCTGTTGTGCAAGGGTAAGAAGCATCTCTCTCTGAAGGTAAGGAATTGTTTATTTTCTTTATCATGTGTGGGTGCTCTGTCTTAGTATAAGACAATTTCTCCCACAGAACTTTTCAAATTTATTTTTCTTACCACCTTCCATATTTCATAACTTCTCAGAATGTCCCTTTATTCTTTTTTTGGGAAATACTCAGAGAAGATTATTGCAAAAGTTTTTGGGTTGGGTAGTTGACTGCTGCCACTAGAAGATAGTCAGGGATGCTGGGGTCAAGTCTCTGTGGAGGAAGAGTGATCTTCTTAGCCAGAAAACATGCAGGAAAATAAGAGGGGAGTAAAATCTAGAAACCTTGCCTTGGAAAAAGATGAGTTTAAGATGGAAATTATTTTATTCCAATGAACACGCATCACAGGACAAGGAATGTGGTGAAGAGAAAACGCAGCTGAACATAAAGTTTCAAACATTTGCCATCTGGTGTCTAAGCATTCCCATTTTCTTCAGTCTTGTGAAGGTTTGTTTCTGATAGGAAGGGAAGGCAAGGCTAGTCTTCCCAGAGAGGGATTATAACCATTGCTAAAATCTGTCTGAGGAAGAATGCTGTGTTGCAATTTACTGTCTAAAGCAGAGCAAAGGTCCAAGAAGTTCTGTTTAGACAGGTATGTTGAGATAAAGAACAACCCTTCGCCTAATGTCAGTCATGCATGATGCTGTAAAACACCAAATGCTTCCTCAAAAAGTCTCAGATGTTTTTCATTTGTTTTTAACTCACAAATGACTCTCCATAAAATCTATTTCCCGAATTCTTCTAGGGAAATGTATATTGTAAGATATATAAATTATATTTTTATCCTGTTACTCACAGGAAGGGATTTTCCTTTCTGTCCCTGAAACAGCAACTATTTTTAAAGGATTTTTCTGGTTCAGAGGTTGCCTTCTCATAAATCAATTGTTTGAAGGGTGCTCCACTGAATCAAGGGAAGAACTGAGTGTTGAGGCTTAATGGATTTTACTTTTCAATGAACTATTTTAAAATTCCAGGTCATACCAGATTATGTTTCTTGACATAACTGAAGATGAAGACATACTTGTTGTCCACCAAATACGTAAAAACCTTGGAAAGTTGACAAACCTTTATTTTTCCAGCACAATACAAATAATTTCCTTAGTCTCAACAGGGATTCTGGTATGGAACAGGATGAGGCTTCTTATCTGGAAAATGTTTTGGTGTCCTGGTAAAATATGACTCAATCAGGGCTGCATTTCTAAATAGGACCTGGGCACTGACCAATTTGACAGACTGTCTTGAGTATTTGCTTTCAACTCAATTCATTTTGCATTGCAAATGGTGAAGGGGGAATATATTAATGGAATTTTTTCAATAATTTATCAATTTATTAATTTGGGATTACTTGAATGTAATAATCAAAGAACTTCCCAAAAAATATAGTTTTCTTTAGAATTAATGACACATTTGATGGGTTTGCAAAACAAAATAGGATGAAGAAATTACCAAATTAAATTACAAAATTAACAAATCTGTGTGTTGTAAACACAGGTCTTAAAAGCATCCTGTTCAGAGCCAGATGGTCCTTTAGTGGAGAGATGTAATATGAAAACTTGCAGCCATGAAGATCCTGACTTTAAACAGGTATACAATCATGATCAAACAAATAAAAACCTGTGTGTGAAACTGTGCATGCAACTACAGACGTGTAAAAAGGGCAGCTAAATTAATCCTGTTACTTATTAAGTGACAAACTGCTTACTTTTCTCTCAGCTGATTTTTTGGTTTTTTTCTCAGAAAAGGGAAAATACAAAATTTTCCCTTGACTTGTATTTATGACTATATCCTTCAAACTCCAGGCAAAACTATGCTTATACAAAATGGAGGGAGACACAAAGTAGATTTTATCTGGTACAAATTCTTTGGCAAGATGCCAAAAAAAAACATCTGGGTGAGTGTATTAGCAGACAGGATCTAGAAGACCTAGAAGGATCAGATTACAAAATTTATGACGTTTTAAGAACTAATGAATCCATTAGTAATAAACTTCTGGGAAGTAATAAAACCCTGTAATTTTCAGGGTTTTTTCAGATGAATCAGAAATTCATCTGATTAATTTCATATAATCAGATGTTTATAAATCAGGAATAATGAGTTGTGGACAGAAATACAGATGACTGGGTGGTTTCTTCACATGTTTTTTTTTTTGATAAAAGATTAGTTTTGTTGACTCTTCTCTAATAGGAATGATAAAACATAGTAGGCACATGAAGGAAATTAGTTGCTCTTTGGGATACCTAAATTTTAGGATAATAGACATTATAATCTAGAGAAAATGCATAACTAAGGAAATATAACTAATAATGGTTTTTGTTAGCATTGTAGCCCTGTGGCTTATTATTCAACTGAAAAGTCAATCTTTCCAGTTACAATAGGCAAAATTAGAACTATCTGGACTCAGGTAGATTCAGAACCCCATAAGAGGAACTCTGAAACCCTGAAAACCTGAAATTCCCAGCCTAAAATTTCTAAAATGCTGACCTTTCTACTAAGTCAGAAAGCCTTGAATTACCGGTTCTGATAAAGTGACATCTATCTGAAATGGTTTTCAAAAGGTATGAGCTACACTACCAATAATTAGTGAAAAAATTTGCTGCATTCTGGACCTGTAAAATTTAAGTGGGTCCTTCAGTTTAAGTTCTGCTGACTTACTCATCTGCCACTAATATTCTCTGGCTCCCCACAGAAGGAGAAAGCAGCAAAACTTAGGAAATTTTTAATGCAACTTTTAGTGCCCCCTTGCATGCTGTAAATTATCACAGTCATATTGACTTTTGCAAATTATATTTAATACACTAATCCACTTTTTTATTTCATACTTTTTTTAAACATAATAATACATGCCTTTTCTGTGGAGCTGTTCACAGAGGCTTGGTGTCTTTATGCCAGCAAGTTTTGGGAGACATCTAGAAAGAGCTGTAACAATTGTCTGTAGAGACCTATATATCAATTTGGGTTTTTAAACATAGTTGAAATGAAAACTTCTTTCTGGAAACCCATTCATTACCTAGTAAGACAGATAATGATTGCTCATCATGGTTTCTTGCTGATACCCTGAAACAGAAATAAAAAATGTCACTCATTTGTATGAGGAGAAATCAGAAGCCTGCGCTTGAACCACATCCAGTTGGGTAAAGAGGCAAAATCATAGGCAACTCTGAATCATGAGATTCTTAGTAAACCATCTAAAATAAGTGTACCGATCAGTAAATAATTCCTAGTACGATGAATAATGCCTGCATTGTCCTTAGGATGAGAAAGTGTGGGAGTAGTGCACTGAGATGGAGAAATACTTCTCATGGACAATGACAAAGCTATGCAGGGATGCAATTTGATATTTAATCTGCTAGCTTTGAACAGTAAATCTTAAAAACAGGCATTTTCTTTTTTTTCTATTTGAAGACTGCCAGTAGAATTAGTAGAAACATGAGAATCTGTAGACCCTATTGTTATTCCAGGAAGAGTTGTACATAGTGTTGTAAACATTCATTTCTGTAACCAAGGCTATTGAAACATTGACACATGATTCACAATCAATATTAGGTGAAACATCTTTTATTAAATTTAATTTAAAATATTAATTAGGTTGTAATAACAATAAAATAATTATTTAAAATTACAGCAAGTAATATTTTGCAATAAGATCTTATTCTGATTGGGGATTAAGTCAGAAAAGCAACACAGGTGGCAACCAATATTTATTGCAGTGCTGTTGTGGCAGGAATGGAAAACTGCACTGCAGACACAACTATGGCTTCACACAGTTCACACAGTGGCAGCATCCCAGCCAGAGCAGTAGTGGAGAAGCCAGCCCTATCAGCTCACTCAGGAGCATTTACTTATAACTGTGATTATTCTAACTCTGTAATGAGCATGCTTATGTAAGACCATGCTTATCATAATTAATAATATCATAGAAAAAGAATGCAGTTAACTACACAACAGAATGATCTCAGAGCTACAGAACAGTATTTCACTTTAGATTCTCCACTTAAAAGGTTTTCCCAGCTCCCCCACCCATTCCTCATAATTCTCCCAGTAGGTAAGCCAGCTCCCATTTCGCCATTTGCATTAATTATGTGTAAATTTTTTACTATTTCTCTTTTTTACTCTTCCAGAAGTGCAGAAATTAGTGAGCGTAAAATGGTTATCAAAGAAGTGCACATCTTCTTCAGTACATATCTGTAGTATCTCATTTTAGTGTAACTTCTGTTCTGGTTCAACAATAATATTTTATGTATTCTTCCCCATTACTACCCTCAGACTTTTGATAATGCATTCATTACCCTCTCAGCTTTTCTGAAGTATTAGTAGTACTCAATTTTCCCTCCATTTCAAATCTTCATTAATTAACATATTTGCTTAAAAGAATACTAAAGGATAGGATTCAACAATTTCAATTGCTGGATCAGGCTGCTTGTCTTCAGGTTGTTGTTCCTTGCTGGATAATGCAAGGTTATTAGATCATTATATCTGGACAGCATTTCCCAAAGTTTTGACTGGAATATCCCAGAATGGGTGGACTGGGACCTGAAAGACAGCAGCTGTGGAAGTTCTATTAAGAGCTGTAACAGTTTTTATTCCACAGTTCCTCTCTATTTTACTGAGTAGTTTGATAAAGATAAGTAAGAAAGTAAGAAAGAGATTATACCAGAGGCTATGCAGTCATGAAAGACTTTATCAAGAGACTTACTCTTTACTCCAGTTAAGTAGGCCAAAATAATCTCCAAACGTTAAATCTGGCAAGGCCCACCAAGATACCTTGGTTCTGAAGTTTTGACCTTGTAAGTACTGACAATGCCATGTTTACTGTGCTTGGCAGCAGGCTGACAGAGCACAGTCCTTTTTGGTATCCAGCATGCAGCTTGAGATTTCTGCGATTTTTGCTCCAAAAGTTGATTAATCTATTGAAAAGCCAAGGAGTGATCAGCAAGCCTTACTCACCCTTCAGTAGTCACATATGGCCAGTGTAGAAGTCTGATGGAAGTTGAAAGTGGACTGTTCTGGGCTCAACAAAGTCATGCCACCATTGGGCTGCTGTATCAGAGACCCTGCCCCTTCACTATGAATGGAATCAAAGGTGGCAGAGTGAATGCTACAGCTGATATTGCCAAAGCGTTTTTCTTGATCAATTCAGCAGCAGTGTGCAGGCCAAAGTTTACTTCCAGGAGAGGAATGTCTGGTACACCTGGAGCTGACTGACCCAGGGCTGGAAGCACAGCCCTACTATTTGTCAGGAAGGATCAGCTGTGGTAAAAAAAATAGACTGAGGTGTGTTGCTCCAGCCAACATCCAAGTCCCTGCCCCAGATATTCATGCAGACCCACTCCCTGCCAGTGGACAGGGGAGAGAATATGCGAGAAATGACACCTCACTTCTTAAAATTTCAAAAGGTTTGTTGAACCACAACAAGGGCCTGAATAAGGAAAAAGGGACCGCACTGGGTGCCTAGCTGCAGCCAGACGCACACTGCCCACACCCGCAATAATCCTTATATATGCTACTGACAAGCCAACCCCCTGGTAAGCCAACCCTCTCCACACTCGTGCGTGTGTCACTCTTCCAACCCAGCTCCTCCTTTGTCCCGCCTTTTGGAGTCTGTGCAGCTCTTCTTGCTTCAACTTTCCCTATGGTCAGAGATCAACTTTCAGCATTACAAAACTTATAAGAAAAAACACCAGATCTTAACAGAATTTATTTTAACTTTATAACATACATTTAACATTCATGAGAGCCAGCACCATACTGTGTGTTTATTACAGAATAGCAAAAGCAAAAGTAAGAAAATTTTTGAGTTAAGAAAAAAACCTCAAAAGTAAAACATATGAAAGTCAGAAAAAAACACAAGTGATGCAAAAGCACTTACTCATCTCCTCCTCTGACGAAAGCTGAGCCAGGCTCTGAGCAGTAGTCTTCTCAGAAGCAGACACCCATCCCCTCAACTCCACATTTTCCATCCTCTACACCAGGCTTTATGACTGGCCATGACATGCAATTGAGGTGGCAGCTCAGTTTTGCTGGTTTGATTGTCATCATTGCAGGACTCATGTCTCTTTCATCATGTGATCTTTGATTCCTTGCTTTATCTGAGACAAAATGTAGATTGCAGTGTGCCCTACACTCCTTTGTGTAAAGCATCATGACAACATGAGATGTTCTGTTTCAGCTGGCCTTCAAATCCATTCTTTTTTATCTCCTAGTTTCTTCCTAAGTTAGAGTGCAGCATTTGAGCCTAGCTTGGAGTAACGCTCATTGTACCATATTCAATCTGACTTTATATAATTTTGAATCTATTTGTTTTAAAACTTGTATACTACTCTCTCATATCTTTTTCTGTAGTTCCCATCACTGACATGTTTTGCTTTAGCCTGTGAAGACAATTTGTAGCATTTTTCCAACATGAGCATATGTGTTCTTTTTCAAATGCATTGTGAATCACCTGTGGGACATGAATAAAGGTGAAATTTTTGTCATTAAATGTAAAATCTAAGCTGTAAATTGGTTCTTCATTAAATGCAATGGAAAGCAAAATATCAGATTGTAACTAAAAATCAGTAGCTTTTTTCTTGGAACTCGCAAATTGTCTTGATTCCTACTGTGGAAACTGTCCTCAGGAAGAACATTATCTGGCAGTAATCCACCACATTCTCAATTTTCTCACCATTTTTCTTTATAGGTCATAATAGAAAATCATCTCTGCCATGATTTCTTGCAAAACATTTTGCTCTTTCCAATGACCTGCTGCATCTCACAGCCCTAATGGTGTTTCATTATGCTTCTATTTTGAGTTCTTCTTCCTTCTCCTAGTCAAGTAGTGTCATTCTCCAAATAATTTTCCTCTTACAGATTTCCTCCTAATTTTCCATCATTTAATGCAGGTACAATAGGTATTTTTAAATTTCTGGATCTCAATCTGCCTTTGTGAGCATGTAAATTTTGCTTTACAAAACCCCTTTGGAATCTCCCTTGCTCTAGCATGAATTTCTGCATTGTACATATGAATCTCTCTCCTTGCTTCTACTGATTTTCTTTCAACAAACATTCTTATTCCTTTTATGTTTGCTTTTTACCATTCTGAGTCCCTAGAAGGTATTTGTTTCCCAAATAAACAAATACTATTAAGTAGTAATAGTACTTAATAATACTTAAGTTGAAGAAAATTTTTCTTCAACTTTTTTAATAGTATTTTTTCAAATTTTCTTCAACTTTCTTAATAGTATTTTTTAAAACTTTAATTTTTTTGATTGAAGCTGCAGACACTGTTGTCACATTGAATTGATCAGGACAGAATGTTGTAGATGCTTCCCATTATAGCTTTGCTGATAACAGAAGGTGTACTCCCCAAGTTTCCTTGAGGTACTCTCGAATAACTGCAGGACATTGTCTTTCTATCTCCTATTGTCATATGGACTAAAAGGACACATTGCTCCTTCTGTCAAAATGTGGTTATTGCCAATGCTGTAATCTCCAGCAAGCTGGTACCCTTAAATGCGCGCCTGCTTTTCTTCAAGCGTTCAGTATTACTGCAAAGTAATCTTTGTAAAATTTCCTTTTAGAAGTTCCCTTAAGCAATGATAACGCACCAGACTAGTCAGAGCTGCAGAACTGGGCAGAACATGGGCAGACTTTTAGAACATGGGCAGGACAAGAGTGTTCGACAAGGTCACTCAAAAGGAAAGTTAAAATAAGTTGATTACAATACGTTCAGTCTTTCCCAAAAGGTACTCTAAATTCCCTGCTCTCTGGCAGGAAGCTGAGCTGGGGGAAACACAAACCTTAATCTTCTATTAATTAATAATATTCCACTATTAGCATCAGGTAACTATTCACACAGTATTCACAGTTACTCCTTCGCCCAGTGCACTCAGGCAGGAGCAGGGGCTCATACCCCTACCCCAGCAGTTCCAGGCAGCTGTACCCAGTCACACCCAGGGGTCCTGGTTTCCGCAGCAGCATTCACACACACTGCCCTGTGATCTCTGTCCAGCTGCAGCAGCTGTTTGGATGTGATGTGGATTACACGACCTGTGGTGGGTGCTGGAGGAGTGCTGGAGACCACAGGTAGGTTCAGCAGCCCTGTGGTGGCCCAAGCTTAACAGTTTCTGCAGATTTCAGCACAAACTCTTCCTCTCTCTGACGTGACATTCTTTTGTAACTATTTCTCCACCCCTACTCTGAGGTGCCCAGTCAACCCAAACACACACACACAGAGTAGCCCTTTAGACAATAGCTATTGCTCCAGAGATGGATCTTTTAAAAAAGTGCATGGATCTTTTAAAAAAGTGAAACTGGAGATATACAGAAAAGCCACAGGTAATAGAGTTTAAGATGTTTAAGAGTAGTTTCTACTGTAATGTTCTAATTTTACTTCAAAAGAGGCAAGAAAAACTGTAGATTGAAATTTTACTGCTAGTGGCAGTTGGCAGGGTAGGCCTAAGGTGAGAAAATAACCAGATGAGAGACGTAAGTTATCATAAACACACTGAGGAGACTGTGCTGGTGTTTTTGTGAACCATAGGAATGCATCTATTAGTTTGGTATTACTCAGCCCTTTGAGGGACATGGGTACTATTTTTATTCATAGTTATCACAGAATCTATCCCAAAATGATTAGTCGTTGCCAAAGGTTTATTTAAAAATTGGTAAATATGGGTCACTGGAGAAAAGTATAACAACCATAAAATATAACAAACCAACAACATACATGAATTTTTGTCACATTTGACATTATAGAATGGCATTAGAAATACAATGTGTTTTTTACTTTGTGTATTTTCATAGGTGAGTGAAGATAATAGCTTTTTCATCATGCATTACCAAGGAGATTCAGTGCAGTTCCAATGCTACGAAGACAGAAGTTACTATCTGTGTGTGAACGATGACTCACTTGACATTCGCAAGCTGGAAAACAAAGAGCCCAATGAGGACAAAAATTTCTACTTCAGGGTGTCATACTTACAGGAAAAGTAACTTGTCTACCTTTCAGTAGCCTAAGTGCCCATAGAGCTCCTACGAAGATGAGGGAGTTTGAGATCAACTAATTATGTTTTGAGCTAAATTTTTACATTTTCATAATTTCTAAGTCACCTTTATTTTAAAAATAATAATAATTTCTAAAACATCCATTATTTCTGCACATTCAATAGCAAAAGAGGAAGGCCAAGTTTGAAAAACATACTAACTGATCAGTCTCTAAGACTGATCAGTCTTACCTACCAATTATGTTTTTAAGGAAACAAAATATTCTGGTGTGGGAAAATATACAGGGGATGTTTCAAAGATGGCAACAATAAGGACCATATATGAACATGATCATAAAATGTGCTATTAGTTCTCCACGTGGTAAGCATTTTACTTTTTAAAAACTGTTTCTTATAAGCTCACCTGAATGTGACAAGGAAACTTTCAGAAGCTGTTAAATGCATGTGTGCATATTCTGACTGACTGACTTGGAGAAAGAGTCAGAAAAGGTGTTTTGACTCTATCTGAGAATAAGGGAAGATGCTGGAAGCTAGAAGATGTCTCTGCAGCTGTAGCTCCAAGCCAGTCCATATAGTCCATTATGCAATTTCAGCATCTCTGCAGCATGGCAGCTCTCTAAGAAAATGTACACAGAGCATCAGATCCACAATGTGCAGGCAGAGGGAGGGGGGAACGTTGAACTGATGTGCCATAACAAATGCCTGCAAACACAGCAGAAAATTTCTCTGACATGTTGGCTTCCACTTCTGAGTCATAGAGAGAAATACAATCACATGTTCAATTGCAAAGCAGAGTGCAGAACGACATCAGAAAAACAATAATGTTCAAAATTACTGAATAAAATAAACACTAAGTGTTTATGTGGGATACATTGGAGGAGATATAAGAGTACTTACCTTTGAGCAACAGGGTCTGTCTGTGTCAAATGGAAGATGTTGACACTTGAATGTCCATAGACCATGCCCTGCAAACCATAACCTATTTGAAATACATGAGAAAACAACTTGAAAGTTATCAGGATGAGTAAGTGTTAAAGACCTGGTACATTGCTGTACCAGGAATTCCACCCTGATTTAGTGGCAATTTTCTGTGATGCAAGTAATTTGAGACTGTATGTGTATAAATGATAGACATGATGCACCTACGCCAAGAGGCTGCTGCTTAGTTGCAACAAAACAACCTACAAGATAACACACTTGCAAGAATAGCTCTGTGTAAGTATAATAACCAATGCACCTCTGAAATAAGAATCCTAAGATCAGTCAGTCAATCACTCCAATGCACATTGCCATAATGCAATTTTCTGATGTAAACTAAACTCCAAAGGTCTGGGAGACCTTAAAAGATTTCACAGCTTGCTTGTTGTATTCTTCAAATAGTGAAAATCTTTATGTTGGTTATAATGCTCATTGAAGAGAACTTTTAAGTATTTTCTAAATAATACTTACAACCTCTGGACCTGCCAAGAGTTCAATAAACTGCCAAGAGTTATGTGAAGAAAAAAAACCCCAAAACTCTAGATATTAATTTCAGCATTTATTACACTAGAATCAAGTCAAGTTCAACTACTTAAGATGTTGCACAGGAAATAGATTCCATCATAATAAGTACATCAATTTCACTATCTGATACACTAACACTTCATAGTCAAACATTTATTATTAGTAGTGTAATCACCTCACTGAATTACAGAATGTGCTAGACGGCAAGCTGATGAAAAGATGACAAGTCAAGATAAAGTTTGTACAAAGCACATTAATGAAATCAACATTGCTCATATCATCACAAAAGTAACATTTACCTCTGTTAAATTTGAATCTGTTTTATAGTTAAAATTAAAATTATGGTTATATGCAGAATTTTGTACTTTAATCATGTGCCATCTTAATTTTTTTTAACAGTTCAAGGGAAAATAAGCCCTTATGGAATACAGCAGTGGGAATTTTGTAAAATTTTGGATTTGATATCTAAGATAAGAATATAATTTGACTTCTTTTCTCATAAAACACAGTAAAATCAAACAACTTCATAACTCTTAATGTACATAGTAAAGCAAGTTAAAAAATACTCTAACCTAAACCTTGCTAGAGTCTTATTTTGATGGTAAAATCCCTTCAAACTGACATTTTCCAGTTCTCTCTAATCTAAGTGTCTTGTGAGTGGCAGATAAGTTTTTAATATGTGAGGTGGGGATTATATAGAAATTTTATTTTAAAACAGAAAATGAAAGCCATTTCAGAATGGCTTTCATTTTTAACCTTTCAGAAAAATATAGTTTCAAACACTTTACAATAAAATCTAATGTGTGTAACATTTGAATATGAAATATAATTAGTATTTTGCTGTTTATAACGACAATTATATTCTTTAATTTTCATTTAACAGTTGTGATAATTATTAAAATAATAATATAGATATGTTGCTCTTTTATTTCTACCCTTCTAAAGCTGTGCCTTAAATAAAGTACTGCATTTGTTTGCTTAGACCAATGTAATGCAAGTGTTCTTCATATATTACCTGTAGTATTTTGACAGTATTTGTGACTTCCTACAATAAAACCTGTGAGAAGAACTACAATAACTGTAAAGCAAGTGACCTTTCTCTGTGTTACATACACTGCTTTCATTGTAGGGAAACACAAGAGCTAGAATTTGGAATTAGAAATTGTCATTTTTCTTGCCTCTATTTGGCATTTTCAAGGCTATGTCTGCATAGCCTTGTGATGATGCATCCCCACTTCTGCCAGTTCTGCTCGAGCAATGGCCACCAGTGATGGTCATGGTGCATCTGACTGATAGATGCAATAGTTCAGGGCCATAACTCTTGCTTAGCAGCCAAGGGTCATAATATTCACTAGACACTGAATGTCTCTACAGTCTAAACAAATTATTACAATCAAGTGCAATTGCTATATAAATACTTCTAAAACTTGTAAGCAATCTAAGTTATGCCGTTTCAGTTAAGGATCTTCAGTAACACAACATCTCAGTAGAAGGACTCATTTATACCTCTTCCCTGGTGTTAAATGCTCATCTTGCACTCACAATTTGATGTCAAGTGTTCTTTTTTCTTAGCTAGGATGATGTGGTCAGGGCACTATCACAGTAAATACAATACATGTGTATCTTTTAATTCCCAGCTGATTCAAACAGAAGAATACTCTCCCTTGAGTGCTGCTACTTTTACATATACATTATATGAATTTTGAAGATACATATAAACAGACATTATTTAATGTCATTTTGGTTTTGATTCAGCTTATCCATAATTTGTCTAACCAAAGAAATCACAGTTTGTGTGCTTTAAGTGTGACTCCCCATATTCCCTGCTTATACAAACAGACGGCAGAAAAGAAGATTCTCTACAGCCTCTCCCTTCATTGCCTCTGGCCAATTACATGGGCTAACTGCTGCCCAGAAACAAGACACAGTGGCTGCTATTGTACAGCTCCTTGAAGTCATCCATCTCTAGCACCATCTTGTGGTCTCCTGTAAACTGCTATCCACATTTCATTACATCATCAAGTTATAAAAAGTTCTCATTTAACTGAAAACAAAAAATATATTTATTTTTTCAAACATCGTTATTAATTATCAGGTTACACAGTGCCTAGATCTCCTGTGTGAGGAATGACTAAAGGGTGCAGACTAGCAGGTCAAGGAAGAAAACTTTTTCCTTCCATTCAGCATTTTCAAGGCTATGTCTGCATGTGATGGTGTGTCTCCACTCCCCCATTTCTTCTCGAGCAATGGCCACCAGTGATGTTTGTGGTGCATCTGACTGATAGATGAAATAGTTCAGGGCCATAACTCTTGCTCAGCAGCCAAGAACCATAATTCTTGTTCAGCAAGGCAAGGGCTGGTTGAGCACGTGCCAACCCCAAGTACAGCTGTAAGTCAACCATCCTCCTCCACAAACAAAGGACAGCCCAGGGCCCCCTGACCTCTCCCGTGGGACAGCAGGCTGCAGCCAGGATCTCCCCTTGAGCAAGGACACATCTCAAGGTTACTCCTCAAGGCTGAGAGATTCCTTGTTTTAACTGATCCCTAGTAAGTGATCAATAGGATCCTATACTTTGAAATCCTACCTAAGTGATATAAAGGATTGATTGTACCCATGTCATCATTCAGACATGGACCAAGTCTGGGACTAAGTTTGGATGAAGCTGCATGTGAGCTTCCCTCATGAAAGAAGTTTAGAAAGCAACAGGGTCCTTTCCAAACCTCTGAGTCAACAGCAGGATCTCCGATAGTTCTGCCTGACCCTGCCCTTTATGCAGTAAACGCTGAAGAGCTCCTTGCTGTCACTTCTGATTTAACAACTCTCACATTCACTATGAAACTTCGGTAAATCGCTGGTTTAGACCAAAAAACACATTGCTGCATCTCAGTTACAAGTGCAGCACATCAATCCATCCATGACACTGTACTGTGTTCAGTTTTGGGCTTTCCAACACATACTGGAGCAAGGCTGAGCAGAGGCAAGAGAAAGTAAGGAGGATGGAGCACCTGAAGAGAAAGAGCTAGGACCGCAGTTTTTGTTTACACTGGAGATTAGAAGGAAATTCTTCACCTACCTGCAGGGGGATTGCAGAGAAGATGGAACCAAACTTTCCTTAGAGGTGCATATCCGAAGACGAGTAGGCAGAAGTAACAAGTTATGAATTTTCACTACCTGTAAAGAAAAAGAACAACACAGATGATACAGGTTTTGTGATTACAAAGTATTCATCTTCTAAATTTTTCTAGATTCTGTAGAACAGGGCTCTGTGCAACCTCACCTAATGCTGAAGGTAAGTCTCTTTGAACAGGTGGTTTGACAAAATGCCTCCGGCAGCTCTTTATTACTCAAAACACATTTAAGGCTCTGGTGGTTTTGAATTGACAATTTAGAAACACAGTTACACTATATTCTTATTATTAACTTTCTGCAAACCTAAGTGACAGTATATTTAGCTTTGCACTGAAGTGTGCACCTCTTGGGTTCAGTCCTGTAGTCTTTATGGCAGGGCATGGTATTTTTATGGGCAAACAGATGCTATAATTATGCTCTGTTTTGTCTTTTCATCCTGTTCAATTTTTGAAAGCATTATTTTAATTCATGATGATGAACTCTTTTTATTTAAAACCTAAGATTAATCTCTATACCTTTGTCAGAATTTTTCAGCTTCCATTTGGCAATACCCTAAACCTAGTAGTAAGACTTGAAG
Organism: Pyrgilauda ruficollis; assembly: GCF_017590135.1. Classification (NCBI taxonomy): domain Eukaryota; kingdom Metazoa; phylum Chordata; class Aves; order Passeriformes; family Passeridae; genus Pyrgilauda; species Pyrgilauda ruficollis. Next base: position 4,779,907 of record NW_024529266.1, read on the forward strand.
TTGAAATTGAAGTTTTAAATTGAATTTCACAGGGTCAGGAATTTATCGTGGATTCCTGAAATTTATTTACTACCTATGTAAATACATAACAACCACAAAAATGGAAGGAATCAGCTGAGCAATAGATTCTGGATATGAAATTAGAGACAAATAGACATTCAGTTTCTAGTAATTTAGCCCAGAAGAACTTTTACTCTTTGTGCTTACCCTTAAAATTTAAAATGTACTAAAATCTGCAAAAAGTATAGTGTTCCACAGAAGACAGCATGCCAGACAAAGAAATGCACTATAACCCCCATTCTTTCTTGCCTGAAATCCTAGTCTCTCTAGGCTTTGTTGTACTTTCCTACAATGTCTGACCTTAAACAAACATCTAAACAAACTCTGTTGGAATAACATTTCAGTGAGGTCCAAGTTCTGACCACGGACCCTTAATCATTCAATAAACACAAATGGAAAGCTCTAATAACTATGTATTAATTAACAATAAGGATAAGGTAGGCTGCTGACAAGTGATTCTCCTACTAGGCAATCCGTGGGCAATTTTGTGGCATCATCACCAACAAACCGGAGAGCTGCTGTTTATCTAATGCTGGTAGGAGACCAGCAATTACACTAGCATAATTATATATACTAGTATATTTGTGCTTGCTTTACATATGCTAGTGTAATTGCACTGTTATACCCAATTATACACCTCATGAGAGTGGGATATGTTTTTGGCAAACAAAGGAGGCTATCAGCTGTACACTGAATTGTTAATTTATAAATGGTCAATATTTTATTACATAAATCTACTATATGAGTTACTTAACTGTCAATGAGAGCAGAAGGCATCCTGATGAAGGTATTTTTGGGGGGATTGAGACAGACAGATTGCAATATCAATTATAACCTGAGATATAACAGTGACACTTATAATGCTTTTTAGCCAGTCCCCTCCTCCTTGGGGGGTACAGCACCATCCTTATCTATGGTTAGGAAGACAACCTTATTGCTGGTATTTGGACTGCTTTTGTTCAGCACAAAGAAAATAAAGATATTAACAAGATGACTTCTATTAAAAAGGTGGTGGCAATGAACTCTCTCGTCCTTAATGCAAGACCTGCCTCACAATCCTCTACATTCTACTGCTGAACTGTAAATTTCAGCTACACTTAAAACAGTGAAGTACAACTACTGCTTAAGGCAGTGGTACTGCCACTATCAGTTTCCTTGGGTTTGAATGTTATGCTTCCACTCACATTAGAACACAAATATTTTAAATTCTGCTCTTACTTTGTTCCCAAATAGGGCAAATCACCAAACACTCTTTTACCAAGGTGATGCACACTAGTAATGCCTGACACAATTGAAAAATAAGGACAATATTTTTCTTTGCCAGATCAACCAGTGTGGGGTAACACAGCTAAGAAGCTGGCATTTGGAAAACAGTGGCCCTGAGGTTTTTCATTTGGAACCTGCTAGTGTTGGCAGAGGCAGACTCAGAAAGGCTTTAGGGCTACTATGAATTACTGTTTCTCCGATTTCTTTGAAACAGTTCTGCTTCTTGAACCCTTGCCACTTCAGCTACACAATGAAGCCTGTAGTTGAATCCGTTTCTGTTTGAATGGGTTTATAATAAAAGAGAATGACCAAAATATGAAAATATGGCCCTAAAGCCTTGTAGATGCAGGTCAGATGCAGTTGTAAAACCTGAAAGAATTTTACCTTATGTTTTGAAAACAACTTACTTTGCAAGTAGGTAGTTAACTGGAATGTGATTTCACAGGCTGAAAATTTAATCTCAAAAATAAAGTGCCTCTTTCTCAGGGTACACTTTGAAATTGTTTTGTATTGGTCTGCCACTGATTAGTTCAGCAAACATGAGTCAAGTATAGCTTGGTGCTGTCTCATAACCAGAAGTCTAAGAAAAGATCAGGTATTTGGCTTCATTTTTAGCAGAAGAATAGGAAGATGATAAGAAAACTGAAACCCAAGATAGAAAGATCCTTTTTACTGTAGATGATGGAAGAAGGAACTGCTTCACATTCTCATCTAGCAGTTTACATAGTTTTCTCATCTACATTCTCATCTAGTCTAGTTTATATAGTGTAACTGCTCATATAGCAGCTGTGAATCATATAACATTCTGGTTCTATATATAGAAATATATTTCTAGCAGTAAAAATATATTAATGATTTATTGTCTATGTCAGAACAGTCATTTTAGTTTGTTTATCAGTTTCAGTACTTTATGTTCTTAAATTGCCATTTTAAAAAACTGTTATTACATTTTAAAGGCAGACTTCATTACCTCCCCCAGACCTTTGCAAAGAGATTCAGGAAGAATACATTTTGGACTACTGGCTTCCTCTCAGTTCTCTTGGGAATCAATACAGAAGGTCTATTTGTTGATCTTTCCTCCCTCAACATACAAAATAGCTCAGCATTGGCAAGAAACAGTATTCCT
>NW_024529266.1:4782400-4783733 GCF_017590135.1 Pyrgilauda ruficollis
AAAAAAAAAAAAACAACAGAAAACTAGAAAAGAATGAGGTTAAGGAACAAAATCACTATGAAAAAGGAGAAACCATTCTACATGTGTTTGAATTATCAGGAAATGTGTCATGCAGAATATATTATAACAGGTCTGAAAACCTTTTTTCAAACAGCAGCATGAATTGTGGTGATCATGTAAAGAATAGGAAACTGCATTTAAGAACAGCACCTGCTCACTTAACAGCCAACCATCCCCAAACTACAAGTCAGTAAAAACCTGAAAAAGGAGGGTTTCTCCTGAAATACATTATTTTCAACTGCTTTATTCTCAATGAAAATGAATCATTAGTACTAGCATAACTATACAGAGAATTCTCTCTTTCTTTCTCTCTGAAATATAATATAACTGTATTTTGAATGCAACGAGCAGAAAACACATTCATAAAATAAGGGAGTTCTTACAAAATAGTCCAACAATCAACTGCAAAAAAACCACATGATTGCAAAAGTTTTACAGAATTCTGAGCAGTTTTCAGCCAAAGCTGAGGAAGACAAATTTTAGCAGGGCTTTTATTGGTCCAACAGACAAATTTGCATAGACCTATATGGCAAAATTCACAAGAGCAAATTCTTGACAAAAATTGTGTAAGGCTTTGCAATGCTATGTTAATCAGAGGCATCCTTTGCATAATATAGCATTAAGAATTTATATCCTGAGCTACTGGAGCTTCTCCATATGTAGTTCCCAAATTTGTATGTGTATTTGTTTCAGGCTTGTAAGAGACTTATGGGCTTTCAGACACAGTAGTAAAAAATATAAACAAATTTAAAAGAGTGATTAAAACATCCTGAAAGACCTCAAATTTTGAACCAAATAGTGAAGTAAAAAGTAGAATAATCTATATTGTATTCGTAAGACAAGAATATGACATTTTTTTAATATGATAGCAATATATTTTTTCTCATTATATAACTACATCAATTATTTGATATTCTAACGTAGCTAAATTCAGTGGGTTTTGCATACATACCTAGACTGCTTATTCCAAAATTTGATTTGCTTGTCATTTAGGAAAATGTGAATAAAAACTCTCAAAGTTCTAGGAGTTGCCTGAGATAAAAAAGTTAAGAACAGGCCTACTTAATAAACTATACTTACAGTTTTGTCAGATGAACTTCAGCAAAAGGTTCTGTACTAAATGACAAAGCTGAATGGCGATCAGAAGAGAAGCAAGCATCAGAGTATTATACCATACAGGAAGTTGCTCAGTTGCTTCTTTTTCTTTTTTTTTTTTTTTTTTTTTTTTTTTTTTTTTGTTTTTTTACCCCACATTTAAATTTTTTAAAAAATT